>NW_023602771.1:0-10590 GCF_014898055.3 Talpa occidentalis
AGATTTATGTATATAGCCCATTTTTATTTTGTCTGCTTTTTTTAATTGTGTTGTTGTGATAATTTGTACATGAACTTTTGTTTATTTTGGAGATTGTCAGAAGTGTGATGTACACATCTCTGTTTCTCATTATATTGGGTGTCTTATACAAAAGATTTTTGCAGTTTTCTTGTTTATTTTTACTTTTATTTCACTGGCCATTGGGGTTGAGTCCAGAAATACATCTTTGTAGAAGATGTCCTGTAATTTGTCACCTGTTTTCTTTCAAGTATTTTAAGGTTTTGGTTTTTATATCCACATATTTAAAACATTGAAAAAACATTTTGTTTTTATGGTATTAAGTATCAGTCTACTTTCATTTTTTTTGGCAAGTGACCACCCATTAATAGTGTTCTGTCAAAAATTAACTGTTCACATTTGTGTGAGTTAATTCTGTTATTTATTTCTAGTTCATTGTTCTGGGTTTTTGCTTTTGTTTCATTACCATATTGATTTGATTACCGATGTTATATAACATAGTTTGAAATCAGGAATTGTGATACCTAGCTCTCTGCCATTAACTGACCTTCTAGTATCTCATTTAAATATGACACATTTAGTGTTCAATGTTTCAAATATTGTTTTCAAATCCTTATCTGAAAACTCCTCTATTTCTGCACCCTTTACATATTTCCCAGAACTTCTGTTTTTCACACTTTGATTTTCCTTCTTATGTTTGCCTGCCTCTTGCTTCCAAAGCATGTGTGGTTGTGTTATTTACTATTTATTTTGTGAAAAATGATGGGAGTTAGTTTTCTCTTCAAAGTGTTCCTTGGCATGAGGTAGGGATAGGAGAGATGTCTGGTTTTTATATTTAAATCTCTGATGAGTGAGGTTGGTCACCTCTGCCTTCTATACTATTTCTCCACAGAAAGCTATTTGGTGCTTCAATTGTCTTAACTTCCCACCTTGTTTGCCTGCTGTCCCTTTATGTTACGAGTCTTGAGCTATGATGCTTGAGTTTTCTGTTGGGTGGGGTTAGGTATAGACATCAAGACTTGTGCTCTAGGTCCTAAGCACCCTGGTGGATCATGTATGATGCTGCCCAGCTATGGATACCAACAGCCCACACCCACCATTGCTGTGCCACTTTGAAAGGCTACACTTCATGCACACCAAATCTGCTGTGTACTTACCCTGGTATTAGTGAGTAACATTACCAGTACTACTTCTACTGCAATTGGGACAGTGAAGCAGTGTGTTCTGGCTCAAACTGATGTCTGTTTGATCTCTTCTGAAAGAAAATCCTAGAATGTTGTCAAGGGAAATTCTGGGTCTTCCTTTGAGCAAATCCTATTTTTTTTAGTTGTCTTTAGGGAGAATGTGATCCCACTTTATAAGCTGCTATATTTTGGGTAGAGTCTCCATTATTTGTATTTTAAGTTTTATTTATTTATTTTTTCATTAAACTGATTTAGTTATTTCCTTACATTGTTGTTTTTTTGTACAGTATTTGATTTCTCCACCCAGGGGTAGTCCCTTTAGTTCTCCCACCACCGCAGCAACATCCCTTGTGCTCTTCTGTCATGTTTCCTCCTCTCTCCCTCTCAGTCCCTTGCTGTATGCCTTAGCTTTATTGTTACCTTGATAGTTGTCTTCTTCCAGACCCTTTGTACAGATTCTTTATACTCCATATATAAGTGAAACCATCCAATATTTTTTTTCCTTTGCACATATTGGCTTAGCACACCCCTTCTACTTTCATCCATGTTTTAGAAGCTTATGTCATAGAGTTTTTATTCATGTTTTCTCCTGTATATATTATTGTTTCAGGTTTTATTCAAGTATTTTATCCATTTTATTTTGTGATGCTTTTTATGTAAATTTTGATATAATAGTCTAGTTTTATTCATTTGTACACAGCAGTCCTGTTGTCATAGCACCATTTATTGAAGAAACTTTCCTTGTTTCAGTGTATAGTTTTTGTTATTTTATCATAGATTAGTTGACCATATATGCATGGTTTAATTTCTGGGCTTTCAATTTGATTCCATTGGTCTGTGTTTGTTTTTGTTCCAGTACCATTCAGTTTAAATTTTCATGCCTTTGTTGTATAGGTTGATGTATGGGATTTTGATATCTACTTTGTTCCCCTTTTCAGTTAGGTGAGTTTTGGTTATTTGAGGTTATTTTTTCACATTCTCTATTTCTTCTCTTTTTAGCCTTGGATAAATGTATAATAATAAGAAGTTTTCCATTTCACCTAGATTATTGAACTTGGTTATATATTAATATCCATAGTAATTTCTAATTATCCTCTGGATTTCTTCTGTGTCTTTTATAATTTCTCTTCTTTCATTCATCATCCTATTATTTGAGTTTTCATTCTCTTTTTCTTTGTGAGGCTAGCTTGAGGTTTGTCTTTTTATTTTGAAGCCATATGAATGTAAGTAATTTTTGTTACAGTTCTTTGAATTATGTTATTAAGATTTTTATTGGAATTGCATTGGATCTGTAAATTGCTTTGGGTATCATCATTTTGATAATGACTATTCTTCCAATTCATGAGCAGAAAATGTCTTCCCATTCATTGTGTCCTGTGTGCTTATTTATTTTTTGGTACAATTGCAAATAGATGGCTTTCTTAAATTCTTCTTCTTCTGACTGATTGTTGCATATAGGAAGACTACTGATTTTAATATACAGATTTTATAACCTGCTATTTTCCTGCACTGGTTTATATACTTAATAATTTTCTCCATGGAAGTTTTAGGGTTCTCTCTCTATGTACAACACCTTACCATCTGCAAATACTGACAGCATTACTTCTTTGCCAACATGGATTCATTTTATATCTTTCTCTTGTCTAATTGCTCTAGCTACGGCATCCAATATTATGTTGAAAGGAAGTAGTGAGTGTGGACATCCTTATTTTGTTCTATATATTAATGTGAAGGTTTTATTTTCAACATTGAGAATGCTGTTCTCAAAGAGAATGTGGGTTTTGTCATATATGACTTTTAATAGTTAGGGTAGGTTCTTCTTGTCCCTTTTTTAAGGGCTTTCATCATAAGTGGATGTTGAATTCTATCAAATGCTTTCTCAACATTTTTTGGATATTATCATATGGTTTTTATTTTTTTTTGTTCATGTGGTCTATTACAATAATTGATTTTCAGATGTACGACCTTGTGTCCCTGAAAATAAACCATACTTGGTCATCATGTATTATCCTTTTGATACATTGCTGGATTCAGTTTGCTAAGATTTCATTGAGAATTTTAACATTCACATTCATTAGGGAGATTGGTCTTTAGTTATCTTTTTTGTGTTGTCTTTTTTTTTTGTATTATTGTAACATTAGCTTCGTAAAATGTATTTGGTAGTATTCTGTCTTTCTCAATGTCTTGTTTTTTTTTTTTGTTTTTCTTTTTTTTAAGATTTATTTACTCATTTACACAAGCAGTGGGTACAGTCAGAAGTGCAGGAGGGTGAGATAATTCACCAGAGCCAGAGCATGGAACAGAACAGGCAGACTGATGAAATACACTGCTGAGGGGAGCAGTGGGCGTGGCAGGAGAGGTCTCCGCACCATGTGGGACCTTTGCCAGCGACCAGGGATTGAACCAGCACTGCAGAGGCTGTGGGCAGACTTGTAGCCCAGCGCTCAACCATTGTGCCACCAGGGGAGGCCCTTGAAACAGTTTTTGCAGATTAGGCATTAGTTCATCCCTGAATCTTTGGTAGAACTCTCTTATGAAACTATCTGGTCCTAAGCCTTTGTTTTTTGGGGGAGGGTTTGCATACTATTTCAGTTTTGCTGCTTGTAATTGAACATTCACATTCTCTATTTCTTCTCTTTTTTTACCCTTGGATAAATGTATAATACTAAGAAGTTTTCCATTTCACCTAGATTATTGAACTTGGTTATATATTAATATCCACAGTAATTTCTAATTATCCTCTGGATTTCTTCTGTGTCCTTTGTAATTTCTCTTCTTTCATTCATCATCCTATTATTTGAGTTTTCATTCTCTTTTTTTTGTGAGGCTAGCTTGAGGTTTGTCTTTTTTATTTTTTCAAAAAACTGTCTTTTGATTTCATTGATCTTTTGGACTTTTTTTATTATTTCTATTTCATTTATTTCTGTTGAAATTTTTATTATTTCCTTTTATCCAATGTTTTGTTTTGTTTTGTTTTTGTCCTTTTTATAGTTCTGTGAGATGGGAGATTACATTGTTTTTTGGGGTTGTTTCTTATTTCTTCATGTGAGCCTGTATTGTTACACACTTTCATCTTAATGCTGTTTTTCCTGTGTCCCTTATGTTCTGCATTCTGGAAGGTTGTTTTCTGATATCCATTTGTCTCAAGGTCCTTTTTTTCCTTCTTTGATTTCCTCATTAACCCAGTAGTCTTTCAGTAATGTGCCATTCAGTGTCCAGGTAGTGAGAGATATCTTTCTTTCTGTAGTTGATTTCTAGTTTGATACTTTTATGGTTAGAGAAGATTCTTGGCATGATTTGATGTTCATGAATTTGTGGATGTTTTTCTTTTTTCATCTTTTATTGTCTTTTATTTTTGTGTAGAATATCTGGGGTATGGGCAGAGGTGCAGGGAGTGAGAGGATTCACCAGAGACAGAGTGGGGAGCAGATCAGGCAGATTTACTGAAATGCACTGCTAAGGGGAGCAGCAGGCAAGGCAAGAGAGGTCTGCTGTACCATATGTGGATTGGGGATTGAACTCAGGCCTTAGAGATGATATTTCTGAGACTTATTCCCTTGACCACAAGAAAGTTCCACTTTTGATGCTTTTCTTATAACCAGTATGTGTTTGATCCTGGAGAATTATCTGTGTGCACTTGAGAAAAATATGTATTTGACTTGTGGGGGGTGCAGTGTCCTATAGCTCTCTGTTAGACCTATCTTGTCTAAATCTTGTTTAAGGGTATTATGTTCTTGTTTATTTTCTGTCTCATTGATCTAGACATTTGTGAGATTGGGGTATTGAAATCTATGACAATATATTTTCTCCAATATCAGTTTTCAGAGATGATACTAACTATATAATATATTTTGGTGTCCCCTCATTTGTTGAGTAGATATTGATGAATGCTATGTCTTCCCGGTGTATTGTCCCCTTGATCATTATATAGTATCCGCATATGCCTCTAGTCACCTTTTATAGCCTAGAGTGTACTTTATTTGATATAAACATGGCTGGCCCTTAATTCTATTGGAAGACATTTGCTTCTAGAATTGTTTCTAACCCTTTAATTTCACTCTATGTTTGTCTTTGGAACTTAGGTGTGTTTCGTTGAGGCAACAGAAGTCTATAGTCTGTTTTCTACTACTATATACTACTCTGTGTCATTGTATTGGTGATTTTAGATCATTAACATTTAATGATGATTATTTAATGATGATTATTGATAGATGAACATCTGTTAATGGCATTTTCTTTACCATTGTGTCATTTTATTCCATATCTTGCTCTGTTCTTCATTTTTATTCCTTTGTTGCTTTAGATTCTTAGGTTTCTTTTAATATTTTAACGGGGGTCTAGTAGCAGGGAATTTCTGAAGATTTTGTTTGCCTGAAAAGGTCCTTATTTTTTGTCCATAGTAATGTGAGATTTTTTTTTAAATTATATAAAGATTTATTTATTTTTAAACAAGAACTGAGGTACAGGTCAGAGGTGTGGGAGGGTGCAAGGATTCACCAGAGACAGAGTGGGGAGCAGAATAGGCAGATAGATGGAAATACACTGCTGAGGGGAGCAGCGGGAGAGGCAGGAGAGGTCTGCTATGCCATTTGGGCTTCTCCTTGACCAGCCTGGAATCGAACCCATGCTGCAGAGGCTGCGGACAGCTTTACAGTGCTACACTCAACCCGCTGTGTCTCCTGGGAAGCCCAGTAATGTGAGCTTTTTAGGATAAACTTGAATGCCATTTTTTTGTATTAGAGTTTGTTGTTCTTGTTTTTTAATATGTCACTCCATTTTCTCCTTGCCAATATCATTTATTCAGAGAAGTCTGATGTTAATATAATTGGATTTCCTTTACAGGTTATTTTTTTTCTGCATCCTTATCTGCTTTGTTAGGTGTTTTTGTTTGTTTGTTTTTGTTTGTTTGTTTGTTTTTACCTTGGACTCTTTGAGGTTTACTGCTCCATGTGTTGTAGTTTTCCTTTCATAATGATAACATGCTTTTCTTCTGCCTCCATGTATATCTATTTTATTTCCTTTTTCATTTTTAGGAAGTTTGCTTCAATTATTTCCTTGAATATTTTTCAACTTCTATTTTCTCTTTCTGAGATTCCTATGCCTCTTTTATGCACTTTCCTTATAGTTTCGGATCATTCTCAAAGTGTTTCTTCATTACTTTTGCTTTGTATCTTGCTTTCTTTATTGTTTCTTTTCATACCTGTATCATCTATTCTACTTTCAATATTTTTATCCCCATTGATATTTTACATCATCCACTTCCTTTATTTTCTTATTTAAAGTTTAAATCATATATGCTGTTTGCCAATTGGGTTTCACATGGCATTTTTTTTTTCTCTTTTTCTTTTCTGTGTCTTCCTATATATCCCTGATTTGTTTTTCTGGCATTTGTTTGTTGTTAAAGTTCTATGACTTTAACATTTATGAAAATTTTGAATTCTTCATCTGACAGGATAATGAATTTATACCTATTAGTGCTGTTGGGTTCTGAAGTATGATTTTCTTTCTATGGTGTATTAATCCACTGAAAGCTTCCTTGAACATTTTTAATTTTCCTTTCCTTCATTGTTTGCTTTGGGTTTGCCCTGATGCAGTGGGGTCAATTTTTTCAGGATATTAGCATGAGTTGCTAATTATAGAACAAATGTATTATATCAGCTCAGAGTATCAGTTAAAATGAATAACTTACCTATAAATACATGAAACAATGTGTAATGGTGGGAAGTTCTTTTCTAGTAGGTTTAAATCAGAAGATTTTATTCTGGGAATAGTAGTAGTGAATCACACAAGTGTGATAGGGGTAATGCTTCAAAATGAATCCTGCCACTTTATTATCTAAATATTGCTGAGGTGGAAAATATGAGAGGAAAAAAGTACAGGTAAAGATGACTTGTCAGTTATTCAAAAATGAATGTGTCTGCATGATTTTTAGATATTATAAAAAGTAAATGCACTAAATACTATATCATAGCTATTTTTTCAATATAGTTAAAACATTTTACCTTTAAAATAGAGGTTTCTATGTCATATGGACTTATTTTGAGAGACACACATAAAACATAACAAACATAGATGGCTGCTTTAGCAATGTTAATTCTTCCAATCCATGAACAGGGGATGTTTTTCCACATCTTTATGTCTCTGTTTCTTTTATCCATGTCAAAAACTTTCTTTATACAGAACTTTCACCTTTTTTGTTAGGGCTATTCTTTTTTTTTTTTTTTTAAGATTCATTTATTTATACAAGAACTGGGGTACAGGCCAGAGGCACGGGAAGATGAGAGGATTCACCAGCAATAGAGCAGGGAGCAGAACAGGAAAATGGACCGAAAACACTGCTGAGGGGAGCAGCAGGTAAGACAGGAGCGGTCTGCTATGCCATGTGGGTATCTACCTGGCCATCTGGGAATCGAACCGGCATGCAGAGTCCCTGGGAAGCTTCACAGGGCTGCACTCAACCTGTTTCACCACCAGAGAGGCCCAAGGCTATTGCTATTTTTATGTGACTGGAGATTGTATTGTTTTCTTAATTTCTATCACTTGTAGTTCATTATTCATATATAGAAAAGCAACAGATTTTTGGGTATTTATTTTGTAGCATGCCGCTGTATTGTGCTTATTTATTGTTCTAATACTTATTGGAAGAGAGTTTATTGTTGTCTATCTGTATATGAGAGTTTTGTTCTCTTTTTCCAATTTGTCTTATTTTGTTCTATATAGGACTTCCAAAATCTTGTATCCAGTAATGGTGAAATTATACATCCTTGTCTTGTATCTGATCTTAGAAGAAAACCTTTAAGTTTTTAACCAAAGACTTTGATGCCAGTTTATCATATGTGCCAGTTTACCATATGTGGCATATGGAGGTATGTTCCTTCTACCTCCATTTTGTTAAATTTTTGTCTACATGGAAAATTCATATTGGCAAATGTTTCCTATGCATATATTGATATGATCAGGTTTTTTTTTTATATTTTTGGTTGATATGCTGAATTATATTGATTTGTGGATGTTGAACCATATATGTATCCAGGGAATAAATACACTTGGTCATGATGTATAGATAACTTTTAGGGATTGTCACATTCAGTCTGCTAGATTTTATTCAGGATTTTTGCATCTATATTCACCAGGGATATTTGTATGTGTGTGAGTATGTGTACATCCTTTTATGTTTTTCATATAAAAGAAATGTGTTTAGAGGTCTTTCCTCTTTCTCAATTTTGAGAAAACTTTAAGAAGGATAAGTAGGGCCTTCCTGGTGGTGCAGGTGGTGCAGGCGGTTGAGAGCAGTGCTGTGAAGCTGTATGCAGCCTCTGTAGTTCCAGTCCCATCGCTGGCTGTGGAGATACCCACATGGCCAGCAGACCTCTCCTGTCTCACATGCTCAGAAAATCAGGGTAGAAAAAGAGAAAAACAGAGTTAAAAAATGAAGAAACACTCAGAATTATCTGACTAAATAAGAAATGAAATCTAAGAATAATGGGATACCAGAGAAGGTAGAGAGAGAAATAAATTAAAATATATTTACAGAAATAATGGAGGAAAACTTCTAGAACCTAGATAAGGGTATACATACATAAGTCTAAATGAACAAAATATAAAACTAAATGAACCCAGAGATACCTAAACAAAATGAAAATTGAATCAAAGGTCTCCCTGGTGCTCCAGGGGTTAAGCACAGCACTGTGAAGCTGTCTGCAGCCTCTGCAGCATGAGTTCAATCCCTGATGGCCAGGGAGCTACCCACATGAGGCAGCAGACCTCTCTTGTCTCGCCCACTGCTCCCCTCAGCAGTGTATTTCAGTCAGTTTGCCTTTTATGTTTCCCACTCTATTTCTGGTGAATCCTCTCTCCCCTCACACCTCTGGCCTGTACCCCAGTTCTTGTATGCATAATTAAATAAATCTTTAAAAAAAGAAGAAGATTACATTAAGATATATAGTAGCGAATCTTCCAAGGGTTGAAGAAAATATTGTAACTGACAAGGTGGGAGAAGCAGAAAACTTGTAAAGACATTTGGATCAGGCTAACATCAGACTTCTAATAAGAATCATAATCCAGAAGAATTGAATGGAATGCCATATACCAATTACTTAAAGAAAAACTCCCATTCAAGAATATTTTATCCAGCAAAGCTCTCTTTCAGATATGGAGGGGGTGGCAAAGTATTCTCAGAAAAAGAGAAGCTGAAAAAAATGTGCAAACACTAGTACTCCCACTCCAAGAAATATTGAAAGGAACTCTTACATCTAAACTGAAAAGTGGAACATACACCAAGAACTGAAAAAGGAATTACATTAAGCCATAAAAATTAATGGCAAAATGACAGTTAACAGACTTCCACATATCAGTTATCTCTCTAAACATAAATGGACTGAAGTCACCATTTAAAAGATACAGAGTATCCATTTCAATCAGGACAAGGAATGCTTCTTTCACCTGTCTCCAGAAACTAAAACTAAACTCCAAAGAAAAGCACAAGTTCAAAGTAAAGGGCTAGGGAAAAATCCTCCAAGTGAATGGGACCCAAAAGAATGCAGGGACAGCCATACTTATATAAGACAAAATAGATTTCCAGTTAAAGAATGTAGCAAAAGACAAAGATGAACACTATATAATGATTAAGGAACCATACATCAGGTATACATATTTTCACCAAATAAAGGAGCATAAATAACATTAGGCCCCTACTATCAATTCTGAAAACAGACACTGGAAAAAAATTTATATGTGCCAGATATCTTTATTGCTCCACTTTCACCAACAGATAGATTGATCAGGTAGAAAATAAACAGGGGCATGTTAGCTTTAAAATGTAAATAATGAGAACACATGGCTTTCATAGATATTTATGGGACACTACAGCCACAAAAAGTGGAATACACATTTTTCTTAAGTGCATATGGGACATTCCACAGAAAGACCACATTCAGGATCACAAAAATACTATCAAAAAATTCACAAAGACTGAAATAACACCTAATACTTTCTTGGAATATCAAGGAATCAAGCTAGATTATCATCAAATAAAGCAGGTAAATTCTTTAATCTATGTTAATAGAACAACACATTATTAAAAGGCCAATGGGGTACTGAGGAAATTAAAGAAATAATTTTAAAAAAGCCTTCACACAAATGGTAATGAAAACACAACTTTATCACTTATAGCAAATCAGTACTAAGTGGGAAATATACAGAAACATAAGACAAACACATCAAAAAACAACAAAGAGCTCAAATAAACTTCTTTATCATTTTGAAGAATTAGAAAAAGAAGGCAACAAATAAAAAGTAGGAATACAGAAATAATAAATATCAAAGCAGATATAAATGAAATAAAAATAAAAATGTCAGCCCAGATAGTAATGAGACCAAAATTTGGTTC
>NW_023602774.1:0-37368 GCF_014898055.3 Talpa occidentalis
ACAGATATCAAACTTTTTTTTTTAAAGATTTTATTTATTTATTTATTTATTTATTTATTTATTTATTTATTTATACAAGCACTGGGTACAGTCAGAAGCGCAGGAGGGTGAGAGATTTCACCAGAGCCAGAGCAGGGAGCAGAGCAGGCAGAAGGACCGAAGTACACTGCTGAGGGAGCAGCGGGTGGCAGGAGAGGTCTGTGCACCATGTGAGACCCCCTCCAGTGGCCGGGGAGCAGCCGGGGATTGAACCGGTGCTGCAGAGGCCGCGGGGCAGCTTCGCAACCCCAGCGCTCAACCGCTGCACCACTAGGGAGGCCCAGATATCAAACTTTTTAGCCTGAAAATTTTTAAATATGTATTGTAGTAATATGTAACATACAAACACTTTTCTATTATTAATATATTATAATTTTTAATATGAATAAATTGCATACCACCTAACCCTAGGGTTTGGTTTGTTTTTTGTGAGGAGATAGGAAAAATTGACTTCTAAGCTTTCCTCTATGATTCTATAAATGGATTTTAATGCAGTTAGAGGATCTGGGACAAACTTACTGATAGGTGGTAGAGGGTCATCAAACATCGAAACCATTTTTCTAGAACACTCATATTTATCAATATTATTCGAAGGATTTATCTTTCTAAAATTGCAGCTTTCCGGGGACTCCCTGATGGCGCAAGGGGTTTAAGAGGCAGCACTGGGAAGCTATTGGCAGCCACTGCAGCATGATTTCAATCCCTGGCCAGGAAGCTACCCACATGGCACAGCAGACCTCTCCTGTCTCGCCCGCTGCTCCCCTCAGCAGTGTATTTCAGTCAATCTGCCTGTTCTGCTCCCTACTCTGTCTCTGATGGATCCTCTCACCCCCTCCCCCCAGAACCTCTGGCTGTACCCCAGTTCTTGTATGTATAAATCTTTAAATAAATCTTTAAAATAAAATAAAATAGCAGCTTTCCACTTTAGCCCCCAATCATACCTGTCACCCTTTAGCCCTTTATCAAACTTGTCCTTCTGTGATAGAATCTCATTTCCGCAAAATATACATGCAAGGGTCAGTCTCCTTACACTGATGGGGTCTATGTGATTGAGTATAATTGACCAAGTGCTGAGGATGCTAATGTCTAAAAAACACTATTTGTACCCCACCAAGTCACTAACGATAGAGCTTTAGGGGAGGTTGGGAAAGGGGACACTAGGATTTTTAATTACTGAAGCAAAAATTTTGAAGAAGAAACTGAATAAAGTAGGGCAGAGGAATTGCTCTTATACATTTTTCCTGGGTAGGCAGCCAGATAAAAAAGGTAATTGCAGACAGAAATATATATGCAAGGTAGAAAGATGCTGACTTAAGGTTCTGGAAACTGCAGTTTGGAAACTGAATGAAGAGATGGGCCTGTACCTGCGACACTTCAGTCACCAGAAAAGTGAACAGAGCTCCAATTTGGACAATGGCCCAAACAGGGTGAGTGAGGAAAGGGATACCGGTTATTCTGCATATCAACTTGTGCTGAGCTAAAGTGTGTTTGAATTTGGGATTAATGATTTATAGTCCTCAATTTTGGTAAATGGCATCATAAGAGGCCATTCACCAATCCAGAAACCTGAGAGCCACTAGAGTCACTTTTTGGTGCCACTGTCCCTCTCTCTTCAAGGCTAATCACCCAAAGTTTTGCCTCTTTTTCCCCAATCCATCTCCTCTCCATTGTTACTACCCTGACCAAATTCACTTCATGTCCTATAATCTCCCCCATAGACAACCAGTCTTCCTGCCTCCAGTCAGACCCATCCTTCATACTCTGCCAGAATAGTCTTTCTTAAACATATATCTGACCATGTTACTCTCCTTCTTAACACTCCACCCCCACCCAGCAGCTGCTCAGTTCACACTGTCTAAAAACTAAACTCCAAGCATATTATTATTCCAGATATTTTGTTCCCTGTTTAACTTTCAGCCTTTGTTCTAGCCATTCCCTTTCCATTCCCTCCCTCTCCCTCCCCAACCCGTGTCCATTCAAACTGACCTACTTTCAGTTGCCCAACTCAACATGCTTTACCAAGTTCCTACACATGCCTGGAGTGCCTTCTCCTCCCTGTGCCAGCCTGGAGAACTTCAATCTGTCTTGGAAACTCTGTTCATGAATCACCTCGACCAGCGTACCCCAGGAAATGTTAGTTTGTGTGCCAGGCTCCAACCAGCAATGGGAAACTCTTTGAGATCGGTACTGTATTTCATTATCTTTATATTCTCCATATTTAGCATAGGCTAAAAATGTGCTAGTTTTGTTGAATGAGTGGATAAATGTTTGCTAGGTACTTTAGGTTGCCAAAAGTTCTGGTCCAGGACCTGCTGCATTCAAACAGTTGATGGAGTGTGTGCTGTCATGCCTTGGGAAAGACCCTGGTGATTTTCATTTTTGATATTTGGGCCACAGTATTTTAATCATCAATTCAATAATTATTTATTAAACACCCACTATAGGGGCCTCCCTGGTGGTGCAGCAGGTTGAGCGGTGCAGCTGATTGAGCGCCGCACTGTGAAGCTGTCCGCAGCCCCTGCAGCGTGGGTTCGATTCCCAGCTGGCCAGGGAGCAACCCACATGGCGTGGCAGACTTCTGCCTCGCCTGCTGCTCCCCTCAGCAGTGTCTTCTGTCTGTCTGCCTATTCTGCTCCCAGCTCTGTCTCTGGTGAATTCTCTCACCCTCCCGTGCCTCTGACTGTACCCCAGTTCTTGTATAAATAAATAAATCTTAAAAAACCCCACAAAATTACAAAAAAAAAATCTTTAAACACCCACTATGTATCAAGTCCCGTGTCATTTTCAAAGGTTAGGGAATAATACATTAAGCAAGAAAACTTCCCTGTCAAAGCTGTGCTCTCCAAAAGAAGCTTTATAACCTTCTGAATTTAAAGTATGAAGCTATTTTTGGAAGTAGACTCTGGGAGATGCAATTATTTCACCACACTAAAGGAAATTTTAAACAACGCTAAATAATTGAAAAAAAAATTAGTGGCTTCAGGCAGCAGATGGAGTGACATGATCCAACTGTGCCACATGGTGGCAGTGCTCCCCCAGAAATGAAGATTTAGCTACCTAGGACTCCGGAAAAGCAAGTAGTTCTCACTCTAGAGGAATGGTACTAAAAATTTAACAAGATAGGCTTTCTCAATTGCAGAAAAGCTTAAGTGAAATATTTTATTTAGTTAATTTTCTCCCTCCAAACTTTTGTAAGCCCTTGTAATATACTTTTGTCTATCTGCCAGCAAGAAATATAAATAGAACTTTGGAATAGAGCATGTTAAATCCCATGGCTTATTTTTTCATGAACAAGTAACCTCAGAATTGATTTTTTTTATATTGATTTTCTGTGGTATAATGATAGGTCCTACTGGTGAAAATGTTTCCTAATTTAAATGACCAGATTTACTGTGTGAGTCTAGCTAGGCCTGCAGCGTGCCATCCCTCCAGGTGCTCTGCCAATTAAACCAATTTGAGAATCACGATTTGATCTGAAGCCTTCTGGCTACAAACAAGAAAAACAAGCCTCTGAGAAGCTAAATGACATTCCTAAATTCACAGAGCCATCTATGGAACAGGTTCCGGTTCATCCTTTTGTAAAGTGAACTTTACAAATCTTTCCCTTAATACTCTCCATCAACTTCATAAACAAGGTGTTGGATGTTTAAACGTGAAGGACTAGGGTCAGAAGAATCAAGGGTAATTCCCAGGCTTCAGAGTTGGTGAGTGATGGGATATGGTGCCATTCATCAAAATTGAGACTATAGGTCACTGTTTCCAAATACAGACTCAGTTTACCTTGACCCTAGTGAATATGTAGAATAAATGATTTCTCCTTCTTGGATCTCTCCTTCCACCCATTGTCCTAAGCAGAGCCCTTTTAGCTTCTGTGGTAACTGAAGAGGTGCCCTTCAAAGAGAGGAACAGGGGCCTTCCTAGTGGCTCAAGTGTTAAGATGCAGCCTACGAAGCTATCCACTGCCAATGAGTTTGATTCCCAGCCAGGGAGCAGCCCACAAGGCGCAGCAGACCTCTCCTGCCTCACCCGCTGCTCCCCTCAGCAGTGTACTTTGGTCAATATGCCTGTTCCATTCGCCACTCTGTCTCTGGTGAATCCTCTCACTGCCCACCCCAACCCCAGCGCCTCTGGCCTGTACCCCAGCTCTTGTATGCATAAATAAATAAATCTTAAAAAAAAAAAACCTGAGCGGAACAAGCTAATCAGTTCTGAAAATGCTAATATTTCTTTTATCCACCCCCAAGGTGGTTCAAGAAGAATAACATAGTTGTCAAGTTGCTGAATTAATTAGTTCAACAAATACTGATTGATTTCCTACCATGAGTCAGCTATGTTCTAAGTCCTTAGTTCTCAAGGTGTGGTCTCTGTACCAGCAGCATTAGCATCACCTGGGAACTTGTTTAGAATTGCAAATTCTTGGGCTTCACATCTGACAGAATGAGTCAGAAACTCTGGCAGTGGGATTCAACAATCTGTGCTTTTACCAGCCCTTCAGATCATTCTGACGCTTGCTTAGGTTAGAGTATGACTATTCTAGATAGTGAGGACATGTTATTAAAGATAATAAAGCGCTTGTCCTTTTGGAGTAACAGTATCAAATAGATAAATGATATTTCAGGCAGAGAGAAATGTTATCTGGAAAACAAGAACAGGGGATGGAGGGAGCATGTAGAGGGTACTCAGCAGGATCTCTCGGAGGCATTTGAGCTCTGGAGTCAGATTGAGCAAGGTGTGAATATTGGCTCTACCAGTTACTAGCCTATTAAGATTAAATTTCCTTGTCAACTAAAACTTCAATAGTAATATGACTTATTTACACTACCTGATTACTCTGAAGATTAAATAAGATAATGTTGGCAAAATTCTTGCAACTATTTCTGTCACAGGGTAAGCCCCCATAAGTATTAGCCCTTCAAGTTCAAGGAAGAGTGCTATAAAATGCACACTTGGGAAACATTGATGTGAAAATTGATAGTAAAGTGAATGAAAAAGTGGACAGACTAATGTGAAAGGAAGATGATGGATGATGGGGTCTTGCTGCTGGGACAGAGTGGGTTGAGAAGAGGTAAAGAGATGAGGAAGTGAAGATGAGAGAGAACTTTTTTTTTTAGCAATTTTGCACATTTCTAATTTATTTATTTATTTATTTATACAAGAGCTGGGAGGGTGAGAGGATTCACGAGAGACAGAGCAGGGATCAGAACAGGCAGATGGACTGAATGCCCTGCTGAGGGTAGCAGCGGGCGAGACAGGAAAGGTCTGCTGCGCCGTGTGGGTCTCTCCCTGGCCAGCCGGGAATTGAACTCACAAGGCAGAGGCTGCGGGACAACTGCGCTCAACCCGCTGCGCCACCGGGGAGGCCCCAAGAGAACTTTTTTATAGGGCCTCCCCGGTGGCTCAGCGGTTGAGCGCTGGGTTGTGAAGCTGCCCGCAGCCTCTGCAGCGCAGGTTCGATCCCCGGCCCTGGCGAGGGTCCCACATGGCGCGCAGACCTCTCCTGCCACCCGCTGCTCCCCTCAGCAGTGTACTTCCTCACTCTGCCTGTTCTGTTCTCTGCTCTGGCTCTGGTGAATTCTCTCACCCTCCCGCGCTTCTGACTGTACTCAGTGCTTGTATAAATAAATAAATCTATTAAAAAAAGATTTATTTATTTATGCATAAAAGAGCTGGGGTACAGGCCAGAGGTGTTGGAGGGTGAGAGGATTCACCTGAGACAGAGTGGGGAGCAGAACAGGCAGACTGACTGAAATACACTGCTGAGAGGAGCAGCCTGTGAGTAAGGAGAGGTCTGCTGTGCCATGTGGATAGCTCCCTGGCTGGGGATCAAACTCGTGCTGCAGTGGCTGCAGATAGCTTCATCGGATGCATCTTAACCCCTTGCGCCACCAGGGAGGCCTTGAGAGAGAACTTATATCTGAACCATGCCAAAGCTGGGAACTTGGAAGAGGAGGCCAGTGGATAGGATGATTAACCACTTTGGTTAGCCTGGAACTGAGGAGATTTCCAGGATATGGGACTTTCGTCGCTAAAACTGGAAAAGTGCTGGGAAAATGGGGGTTAGTTGTGCTCTTACCAGTGCATAGGATTGTGGGGAGTAAAATGGAGGATGGTAAATATTGTGACCTTTCTTTCCTGCTCTCCTCCTTAAAGTTGTCTTGTAAAGTGCCTTTCAGTACTTTGACCTAAAGAGAAATCAGAGGGCAAAAAGGAGCTTGGGTAATGTAGTTGGGAGAGGTCAGCCTTGCCTGGATAGAGGAGGATAAGAAAAAGCAGAATGGACCTGGAAAGAGAAAAAGAGAACCAGTGCAGTGACAAAGCTGGGATCAGAACGGTCTGGGATTAGTCCTACTCTAGAGCTTTCCTTTTTCTACCTTGTCCAAAGGTTGAAGGTCCACTGTGAGTAGGATGGGTGGGCATTTTCTGCATCCTTGAATTAATCTTAAATGATATTAAAAAGGTTACCCCAAAGTATTCTTTGCTATCTTGGGCAGTTTACAAATCTTTTCTCTATGTTCGGTGGTGTGCCATGTACAAGAAGGGGCAGGTGGTGTTGAACTGTTCCAGGGATGGAGAAAATCATCACGGGAGGGAGGAAGAGCTGGAGGCAGAGGGGTACCCAGGGCGTCTTCTCCGGCCCACTTCCCGCCTGGAGGGCATACTCCTCAAATTGCGCTTGATGGGAGTTTTGTCAAGCGATAACAAAGGTCAAAAATCAAAGACGACCACTGGTGAGGTACCGTCCTTCGAGGCCCGTGGGCCCTCCCATCCCACTGCTGGGGCACCTCCAAGCTCCCCCAGGCTCAGCTGACCAGGGAGCCGGACCCGCCAACCCGAGCCAGATTATATTTAGCGGGAGGCCTTTCGTGATTGGACGAATGGGGTGGGGGCGTGGCCTCACGCAGGAAGCCCTCTTCGGATTGGTGTAAACCGTTAAGGGTGGGGCCTACTCCCTGTCTAGGCGCGAAAGCTCGAACGCGCAGCCGGGGTGGAGACGGCGGGAGCAGCTGTGCCTGGACTGGGGGCCGGAGCCCGGCTGCATTCTGAGCCGCGCGCTGGGAAGGCCGGAGCCATGACGGGCGAGGTAGTTTCTGAGGTGAGTTGATGCTCGGAACCCGGAACCCGGGCTGCGGAGGCCCGGCACCGAGGGCTGGAAGGAGCAGGGGTCTGCCGGGCCGAGGGCGGTGGCGCTGAGGACTACAGCTCCCGGCGTGCCCCGCGCGGCTCGGCCTCTCCGTCCGTGGTGGGGGTCAGGGGGGCGCTCCCGCTGGCCCGGGGCTGGCGACCCTGCGGTCCGGTCCCAGCGCGGGCTGCCCGCGCCTCCGTCACCCCCGCGGCGGGGCGTCCGGGCCCTACTCAGCGACCTCGCCCGCCCTTCCTTTTGGCGCGTTTCCTGCCGCGGGAGCTCCTCTTTTTCACAGCGCCCCAAAATGTTAGGAAGGCCCAGGTCAAATGCGGCCGCTGGCTTGCGGGGCCCGTTCTCTAGATGGCGGGGTCCTAGGAGTTCAAAACTGGGTCTAGAAGAGGCCTTTGGGTATTCTTGAGGGACCCGGGGGGCGGAAGTGACAGCCTCTGGGCCTCCCTCCCGCCTGGCGGCTGGGGAATTGGCAAGAAAACATCTGGATTCTTTTCTGCGGCTGGGTCTCACCTTTTGAGCACAATTTAAGGGGTGCACGAAAACTCAGCGATCAAGAAAATCATAGCATTATTAAGGAAAAAACAAAAACAAAAAAACCCCGGGCCTCCCTGGTGGAGCAAGGGGTTAAGCACAGCACTATGAAGCAATCCGCAGCCTCTGCAGCACCACTTCGATCCCCTGCCAGGGAGCAACCCACTTGGCGTGGCAGACCTCCCCTGTCTCACCCGCTGCACCCCTCAGCAGTGTATTTCAGTCAGTCTGCCTGTTCTGTTCCCCACTCTGTCTCTGATGAATCCTCGTCACCCCCCCCCCGTATCTCTGGCCTGTACCCCAGTTCTTGTATGCATAAATAAATCTTTAAAAAAAAGAAAAGAAAAGAAAACCCCAAGATTAATGCAGAAGAAAGTCCCATGATTTGATATTGAAGGAAATACCAAACTAATAGAGACAAGATCTGACACTGTCCTTCCATGATTTAGCTTCACTTTACATTAATCCTGGTTATGATGCCAATAATAGCAGGTGGTTGACCCCAGGAGCCATAATGTGCCCATTTTATTGATTTTTTTTAAATAGTACAATAAGGTGTTATTTTGAGAACCTGTACCTGGATTTTGACCATTGCTGGTACTCTGCTGCAAATTGCCTAAAATAGGGATTAAGAGCATCATGATGTATACAGCTGTTTGGCTCCCTATTCAGTTTCCTCATCCACAAAACATGATGAACAGTCTTATTGAGTTGGGTTGTTGGGAGACTCATCTGCGCATGATGATCTTCATTGGTTTCTCAGTACATGTTATCTTTGGTTATTCAAGAATTTAAATAAATTGAATAATTGTTGGAGAAACCATTAGGGTCAGACCTTGTGCCTTATATTATTATTACAGATGTTAATACTTTCCCCTTATTAATAACTTGTTTCAGGGACCTAGAACACCAAGGAGGTAGGAGACCAGGTGTCTAGGGTCAGCTTGGTCACTAACTGGTCAAGTCAGCTAACGCCCTCAGGTAGTTTTACCTGTGAATTTTAAAGTGTTTTTATTTGGAAATTTTCAAACATACTCAGTTGTGGGAAGACTGATATAATGAACTTAACTCCAACAATTATCAAATCATGCTAATCTCATTTTATTTATATCCCCACCCACACCCCCCTCACTGGTTTATTTTCAAGCAAATTCCAGACATTATTTCATCCACAAGTACTTCATTAAGCATCTCTAAAAGATAGGGCTTTCCAAAAGATAATTATAATATAATTACCATACCTAAAAAATTTAGAATTATTGCTTAATATGAAATAACTAAAAGTCACTGTTTTCAGATTTCTTTGACACACACACACACTCACACATATATATGTGCACTTTCCGTTTAAATCGAGACCCAAACAAAGTCTGCATATTGCAATTGTTGGTATGTGTGTGTATCTTAACTCTTTTTATGGGCCCCCTCCCTCTTTTTCCTTGCAATTTATTGTTAAAGAAACCATAGTTTGGCCTCTTGAGTTTCCCACATTTGGATTACATCATGGATTTAACATGCCATTTGGATACACTGAAAAATAGTTTACATGGAAGCAGCACAATAAAGGCTTGCTTCTTTTCATTTCTTTACCTTTACTCAAAATAAGGAGTTGGTGCTATTGCATCCTTCAAAGGTGAACAATGAATTTTTGTTTTTGATTTTCCAGTAATCCTTTTGTCATTCTTTCATTGGGCCATTGTTTTGGTCTTTTCCTTATTTCAGCCTGATGATCAGTTTGTATGTCATTATGTACTTAGAACTTTTTTATGACCTGCTGATTAATGTAAGGTATATTCTCATTTTCTAGGTTCACCTAGAAGTCAATTATCCAAAAATTATTTCACAAGAAGAAGCAGATAGCCCTTCAGACAGTGGACAGGGCAGCTGTGAAACAACTGGGCTCTTGAGTGAAAGAGGTTTGTAATATCCACATTTATTTTTAGGAATGGAATGTGGGAACTTGACCTGCAAGTGAATTGGATCAAATGGCCAACCTTATTGTTTGTTTGTACCCTTTTGAAAACCATTTCCATTATATTATTGAGTGTATAGAAATATCTAGAAGCTACCACATTGCCTGATTGAATGCATTCATTCTATAATGAAAGGATTTTTAGCACCTGCCAGAAGGATTAGAACAACTTTGCACATTGTAAATACATGTAATTACAGTTCTCAGTAAGAGACATTTTTTCAGGGAAAAATGTTTTTCAAAATGTATTTTTAGATTTGCTTTGCTACAATCAGTTCTTAGTGGTGTTACATAATTTCACAAGGTGATAAATCCCTTGGATAACTGAATATATTTTTCAGGAGTAGTGAAGCTAAGAGAAAAGCCAAATGACACTTGACCTCTTTAAAACAAAAACTTGTTTTCTCCAGATTCAGATGAAGACATATTTGTGAGTAGGAAATTGAAAAGCAGGAAGGTGCTACAAGACAGTGATTCTGAAAAAGAGGACACGAATGTGTCTCCAGAGAAAACTACCTATGACAGTGTCGAGGAGAATAAAGAGAACTTACATGCCGGCAAAAAAGGAAAAGTCAGAAGGATTTGCAAAACTCTGGTGGACAGTGATGAGAGTGACCTCGAAGAATCTTTGTGTACCGAAAGTCTTGAAAGCCAGGTGACACCTTGCTTAGAACTGGGTCTCCAATCTGAAAACACAGTGCACTTTACAGTTGACAGAAAGACCTCAAAAAACCCCATACGTGATAAAGGCGGAACTGGAGGAAAAGCTAAAGTAAAATCAAAGAGAAGACTTGAGAAAGAGGAGAGAAAGATGGAAAAAATTAGGCAACTAAAAAGAAGGAAATGAAAAATGAGGTATATTTTAAAAAATTGCAGCTTCTAAGCTAGATTAACATTTTAGAAAAGTTGCTTTTAGTTCTTAAGATTGTTTCTGCATTCTGTAGAGCTTTGAATTGATAGTTTTGCAAAGCAAGTAATGGTGTGTGTGATTTAAAAGTTGTTTTCATTCTCCATTTTGTATACACTTCTAAGTAAATGGGTTTTTTATTTTCTCGTGAGCACATTGAATAGTTCTCTGCTGCTCCTGATATGACGAAAATTCACTTTCTAAGGAGGATTTCTCATGCAGTCATCAGTTAGAAGTCTTTTGCTAACCAGGAAAACCATCTTGAAGTCTTATAAACCCTTTGCTTAATAAATATTTAATTGGGCTTTTCAAAAAAAAATATTTACTGTTAAGTTAGTTTTGGATAGTTGCATAAAATCATAGTCTGGATTTCAATAGATAACTATGGGTTAGGAACCAATGAGAGTATTCCAGAATTCATATACTTGTCTATTAATGAAACATGATCCAAGTTCTATATGATGTTATGAAATGTTTAATTTTTAAACTATTGGATTTTGCTTTTTCTTATGCATTATATAGGAAGATAATGTGAAACAACCATTTAATGACAGTGGCTGTCTTATGGATAATGACCTTTTTGAAACTGGGTTGGAAGAAGAAAATAACTCTCCAGTAGAAGATGAAGAATCATTAGAATCAATAAGGGCAGCTGTGAAAAATAAAGTGAAAAAGCACAAGGCAAGTAAAGGATGTTGCGATAAAGGCTAACCAACTGCTTCTAATCTATGCCTTGTTTTTTGTTTTTTTTTTTTTTTTTTTTTTTCTTTTTTTATAGAGGCATGTTTTATTTATTTATTTGTTTGTTCGTTTGTTTTTTTTGTTTGTACATGCACTGGGTACAGGCAGAAGCGCGGGAGGGTGAGAGAATTCACCAGAGCCAGAGCGGGGAGCAGAGCAGGCAGAAGGACTGAAGTACACTGCTGAGGGGAGCAGCGGGCGGCAGGAGAGGTCTGCGCGCCATGTGGGACCCTCCTCCGGTGGCCGGGGAGCAGCCGGGGATCGAACCGGCGCCGCAGAAGCAGCGGGCAGCCTCGCAACCCAGCGCTCAACCGCTGCGCCACCGGGAGGCCCATTTTTGTTTTTTTTAAATAATAAATTTTATTTTTATATTCCCCATACAATTGCAAACGCCCCGTTCTGACCCCAATCCTTCCCCTCCCGCCCCCAACCCCAAAAAGTGTCTCTGGTTCATAGTTTTTTGTTGATTTTGATTTTCACTTTCTTATATTCATTTTCCTGGTCCCTTATTTAAGTTTTCTAGATTCCTGCTATGAGTGAGACCATCCGGTATTTTTCTTTTTCTTTTTGGCTTATTTCGCTGAGCATGATCCCTTCCAGCTATGCCTTGTTTTTTTGATTTACCATTAGAACGTTAATTTTTCTTATCTATAGAAAAACGTGTAAATTGATTTAAGTTTTTCAGCTGTTTTGGAATCTTGCAGTACAAGTGATAGACATGCTGACTTCTCTGGAAACTAGTATTTTGATTGCCCTTACAAGAACATTAAAAAAAGTTAAGATACTTTATTTTGTGTAAGAAGCAGGTAAAGAATGGGGCAGAGACATAAATTTTAGAACCCTGTGGTCCCTAATAAATGAACCTGTACTATTTCTGGAACGGTATCAAAGAGAGGCACCAGTCAAGGCATTGTTGTCCTGAGTTTTTAGAAGCATCTTTGTTCTTCCTAAGATGACCTTCAGCACCCTGGCAGGTGGTATTCCTCCTCAGGGAAAGAAATAATACCAAGGTAGGGAAAATGAGGGACCCAACTCCATTTGGAGACATCCAACTTGTTTTCTATGCATTATAGGATGTTGTGTTTTTAAATTTTCTTTGATAATAATTAACTATTAATGCAGCATGATATTGGATTGATATTGAATTGATAGTTTTGAGTGTCAAAGTAATATTTGAGTAAGCAACATCCTCTTGTTTCACTTTAATGTTTGTGCATATTAGTCAAGTTGCTAATCTTCTCTTTTAGAAAAAGGAACTGTCTTTGGAAAATGGGATCTATTCCTTAGAAGAAGAAAACGAGCTCTCAAAAGGCACTGTGAGGAAGGTGAGGTGGGGCCTACATAGTTGTGTTGATCTCTTTCCTCAAGAATTTGTGACTTTCTCAGAGATAAATATTTTATCATATCTATCATGTTTTCCTGCTACCCAGGATAGTGCTTTGTACGTAGTATGGATACAAATATGAATTGAATTAATTCTATGAGACTTGTAAATACGTGTAAATACCTTGAGCTTATATTGTTTTGAGCTTGTTAGTACTACTATTCCCTCTTCATCTTTTCTTGCAGAGACCAAATACTAGAGAAATTAATATCTGTCTTCCTTTATATTGCTTTAATGTGGCCTCACTTTTTATTTTCTTTAAGGAAAGAAAGGCAGCCAAATTAAGTAAGGAAGCACTGAAAAAACTGCATAGTGAGAATCAACGCCTTATTCGAGGTAATACAAACGAGTTCAATAAATCACAATATTTGTAAGTTCAACATGTATGTTGAGGAATTGTTTTTTTTTTTTTTTTTATGTTTTATTTATTTATTTGTTTGTTTGTTTTGTTTATACATGCACTGGGTACAGTCAGAAGCGCGGGAGGTGAGAGAATTCACCAGAGCCAGAGCGGGGAGCAGAGCAGGCAGAAGGACCGAAGTACACTGCTGAGGGGAGCAGCGGGCGGCAGGAGAGGTCTGCGCGCCATGTGGGACCCTCCTCTGGTGGCCGGGAGCAGCCGGGGATCAAACCGGCGCTGCAGAGGCCACGGGCAGCTTTGCAACCCAGCGCTCAACCACTGCGCCACCGGGAGGCCCGAGGAATTGTTTTTTTTAACACTCCTAATATGAATTGGATTATTTCAAGTTCAGTATTTATCTTGATGAGTGACTATTGTTCTAATGTCCTTGAAGCATTAATTTAACAGAAAATATTCTAAAACTGTAATGGTGGTAAGGAGGGAGGCTTTTTTTGTTTTTTGTTTTTTTAAGTTTTTTTTTTTAATTGATGCATACAAGAACTGGGGTACAGGCCAGAGGTACAAGGTTGAGAGGATTTACCAGAGATAGAGTGGGGAACAAAACAGGTGGATCCACTGAAATACACTGCTGAGGGGAGCAGCAGGCGAGACAGGAGAGATCTGCTGCGCCATGTGGGTAGCTCCCTGGCCAGGGATAAAACTCATGCTGCAGTCGCTGCTGGTAGCTTGATAGTCCTGAGTCTTGACCCCTTGCATCACCAGGGAGGCCCAGAATCTGCTTTTCTAAAAAAAAAAAAAAAAAAAAAACTTCTTTAATCAGTTTGATATCACATCTAAGTTTAAAAGCCACTAGTCTTCAGGGAATTCTTTTGTACTTAGATCCTGCCTTTGTTAAAGGCAAGTTTGTTTTCTGTCTCTGGTGATGACTTTGGCGGTACTTTTTCGCTAACTGAATATGAAGTGACATTTCAGAATATACTGCTTATGTATTTACTTGCTTTATTCCATTTTATAGAGTCTGCCCTTAATCTTCCATATCATATGCCTGAGAATAAAACCATTCACTATTTCTTCAAGCGAAAACCCCGGCCAACTTGCCAGGGAAATGCCATGACACTACTAAAGTAAGAACCTTTTTCCCCTGTGATTATGATTTCTGTAAACATTTAGTTTTGTAGCAACATCAGGTGTAAAAATGTTAAGATTTCTCACTCCCTTAAAGCTGATTTGACTGATTCATTATGTGTTAAGGGATGAGAATATTTCACATTTAGGATCATTTTCAACTCCAGCTCATTTTTTTCCTACTCTAGGTCATCAAAATATCAGTCAAGCCTTCACAAAGAAATCATAGACACTGCAAATCTGATGGGGGTGAATAATGACCACCATAGCAAAGGTTCTGAGCAGACAGTAGGCACTGGATGCGAAATGGAAATCAATACACTCTGTGCAGTTTCAAAGGAGCCCCAGCTCACGACTGGATCAGATGAGTCTTGCAGTAAGGACTTGATGGGAGGTAAAGAAATAGAAGAAAATCAGGAGAAACAGAAGCAGAGTGATGATAGACCTTTGCCTGGGGACAACTCAGTGGGACCACAGGAATCCAACTTCCTTGGGAACAAGGACAGTGAGGACTGTCAGGCTGCGGGTCTTGAGGCACCTCAACCTCATGCCCTCGAGGAAGAAAATGATCTGAGAAAAACAGAAGAAGCAGATGAGAAGATAGAAGAACCCAGACAACAAACTAAAGCAGCAACAGTTGTGCCACCTGAGAAAGTGAGGAGGTTCACTCTGGATAGACTTAAGCAGCTGGGAGTAGATGTTTTCATTAAACCTCGACTGGGTGCTGATGAAGATTCCTTTGTGACTCTTGAAGAACCTGAAGCCAACAGAGGTAATCCTTTGAATTGTGGGGAGTCTCCAGAGTGATTTATTCTAACAATATTTGGTCATTTGCTTCTGGAGGACAGGGAACACTAGATAACCACACGTAATGAAACAAATACAGGTAGAAAATCCCATGTAGCTAGATTTGGAGGGTATCAGAATGATCTACTTGTTTAAAACGGAAACCTGTTGATAGTTAACATATATGGAAGAGGTACATTGCTGTTGTGTTACATACTTAGGAACTTACTTCTGCCTCTCCAACTGAAATTCTAAGTTTTCCTGTGGTTTTGTGTTAAACCTTATTAAGATATTTATAATAAAGGCATTCAGTTTCACACAGTTAAACATTTTGGTTCAGTAAATTTTCTGAAAAATTGAATTTTTTTCCTCTGAACAAATATTAAACTATCTACTATATGCAAGATGCTGTAGGGCATACCCAGAGAAATCTGACACTTATCCTACACTTAATCTTTTACATGCTAGTAGGGGAGATAGGAAGTATGCAAAGAAGAATGTGGTAAGTGACATCTCCTGCGATAAACATGTATTGCAGACAATTGGGAAAAAAATAATGTGAAGAAAGGGAAAAGTAGTCTTTGCTGAAAGTAACATTTAGAAGTAACATTTCGAATAAAATGCTTTGGGAGTTCAGAGGAAGGATAAGTTTCTTCTGATAGGTGATTAAAGAAAAGGCTTGCAGAGTAGGTGGATATAGTTATTTGTTCACTGCCTTCCCCTTTGTTCTTTGAATAGGGATCTTCTTGTTCCCTACTCTATCCCCAGTGTTTCCAGAGTGGATGACTCATTGCAGGCAACCCTATTTATTAAATGAACAAATGAATTATTCTTTAAAACAGAACTCAAGTATTACCACATTTTGTAAACTTCCTGGCTTGTAGGTAGAATTGATTGTTGCCTCCTCTGCATCCAGGCAGTGTGGCGTGATAGTGTAGGCTCTGTAGCAAGACTGGGCTTTGAATCTGGACTACGCTACTTACTGTTTAAACTTGAGTGTGGTATGTGACCGCTACAAGCCGTCTTTTTTAAGAAGTGAAGTTAAACTCTGGTTTACAGGACTGTAGTGAAGATTAGTTGAAACAATACAAGTAGATAACATATTTGATGGCTGTTCCTCTCACTACTTGGAGCCTTAGGTAGTGGGATTTTAGTCCATCATATATGTAAGCTGACTTGTCTTCACTCAGGGCACCAGGGATTGGGTTGGCTGTCCGTTAGTGCCTTCTGATTTTTGCGGAGTCAAACAATTAAAAAAAAAAAAAAAAAACAAGTAGATAACATAAAGAAACACTCAAATAGTGGCTGCTACTTCTGTTATTAGAGAGCTTATTTACATTAAGACAGCTTATTGTTGGCATTGATATCTAAGACAGAGTATCTGGTGTGTGAAATATGCTCAGTGAGTCTGTGTTAATTGAATGGATGGATTTTGTGGATATACAGAGGACATTCTTGGAAGGGATAAAAAGAGCTCTGCAGGGTGAGTGTCGGAAAGCTGTGTAAGTCAGTATGATGAGAGTAGGAGGTGGGGTAGAATAGCATTAGCTTGGCTCCCTTAGTAAGAGCATGAGAATGAGCTATTACCCAAAACTGAGAGGAAAGGTTTTCTTATATAGGACTACAAATTCTCTGAGTGGTTCCACACTAAGAAACTTGGAGTATTTACTAGACTTTGCTAAATTTTGTTATATGGGACTAGAAGTTATATAAACAGTCCTAGACTGAAAGACAGGAAGGGAAGAAACTTTATTTCCCTGGTACCTACTGTATTAGACCATATGGGTTCTTTGTTAGTTGGCTCTCTTAATTCTCATAGCCACAGGAATTGTTTTGTGAATGAAGAGACTAAGGCTTAGAGAGGTTGAGTAATGCAAGAAATTGGGTGATTTTTTTCAACATTATCCTTATACAGGGAACTACCACATAGTAATAGGCACTTATTTTTAATTCAGATTATGTTTTCTCTTAGAAGTAATTCTTGATATGAAAGGTGAGTTTCCAAACCAACCTATTCCACAATACATGTGAAGTTAGGAGCGACATTCATGTGATGGTACATTAAACTTTTATTTAGCAAGTAAGACATAGTCCCTGTTCCTAAGAAATTAAAATCCAGTAGTAGTGACAGGCAAACAGACCATTATGCTGCTGGATGGTAAGTACCAATGTGTAGAGGAAGGACACCTCACTTGAGTACTTCATGGGGAGCCAGGGAAGCTTCTGAAAAGAGCTGATACCTTAGCTGAGCCCTGAAAGCTAAGTGGGAGATACCAAGGCAGAGGCAGGTGAGGGTTTTCTTGGACTGGACAAACCTGCAAAAGATACAGAGACTAGAGAAAAAATGTTCTGGCCGACTGCAGTGAAGATTGCAAGGGGAGGGCCTCCTTGGTGGCCCGGGGGTTAAGTCTCAGCACTATCACCACTATGGCCTGAGTTCGATCCCCAGCCAAGGAGCTAACCCACGTGTGATGCAGCAGACCTCTCCTGTCTCTCCCGCTATTCCCCTCAGCAGTGTATTTTAGTCGATCTGCCTGTTCTGCATCTCACTCTGTCTCTGGTGAATTCTATCACCCCCCCAAACTCTGGCCCACACCCCAGTTTTTTTAAAAAATAATATTGCAAGGGGATTAGAGATCATTTGGAGCTTTTAGATCATAGTAGGAGCTTAAACTTTAGCTTGTTAGTAGAGGACCATTGAAAGGTTTTTAGCAAGGTAAATGACCCTATCAGATATTCATTTTAGGAAGTTGAATATTGGTGGCTGGCATGGTGGACACATTTGAAGTCTTTAAGAGCAAAGCTGTAGGAACAGCTGTGCATCCTTATGTAGAATAAGGTTTCCATGAGAAAATTCGTGTAAGTCTAAACTTTATGGTGTCAGGAATATATTTCAACTACTTTCTGCAATGCTTGAGGAAATAATCTCTACCCTAATTCCTCTATTTTCTGGACTAAGAGTAACAGCAAGGGAAACAGTTCTAGATCCAAGTTCACAAAGACTTGAACTAGAGCAGAGACTTTTCATTTAGAGAGAATTAAGAGGGTGCTAGAAAAAAGACTAATGGAGAGAAGAACATGAACAGGTATTTTAGGGACAGGAGGATGATGCCTGAGTCATGTAGTAAAGGGCAAGGAAAGTGGGTGTTTCTTTGGGTTGGGGGAAAAAGAGCTTTGAGGGGCCTGGCTTTCTGCAGAGAAACAAAGGCACCTTTGGCCTCACTATTATTTTAGGTCCTGAGTAATCTGTCTCCCCATTCATTTCTCTTACTCTGTTGGCAACAATAATGACTAGCCTATTTCTGTTTTCTTTCCACTGCCACCATCCTTTGCTTTGAAGCTTACTAAACCTTTATAAAATAGGATGCGGACTTACAGCTTCTGTCCCTGTTATTTGCAATGTAGAATACTATCCTTTGAAGTTGGAGTTTTCTGCTAATAATGTTAGGGACTCAGGATAAGAGGTTCTTTCCAGTTCTCTTTTTTTTTTCTCCTAAGACTCTAGGGAAAGAAAAGGCACATCTAGGTGTTGTCAACGAACTACTAAAGTACGGTTCAAGTGCATTTTAGAAAAAGAACCCAACTTGTTTCCTGGACATTTTATCATGCAGGAGAAGGCACACAAAGAAAAATCCAGCATCCCTTAAACCAAAGAGCTTTTCTCTTTTTTCCTTTCCTTTCTCTTTATAATTCTTAACTCTCTTACAACAGATTGCACTGTGGCATGGCATGTTAAACACTGAATAACGATGGTGCCAGTAGAAGCTGAAAGGAGAAAGAAATTCTGAACAACTACAGTGGGAAAGGGGAGGAGACCCTATTACCATTACTGCTGAGCTTGCTGCTCCCAGTGTGTATATTTGTACATAAGTTGGGTGTGTGGTGCAAGGCCCACCTCTAAGTGCCATTTCCTTTCTGATTGTACTGAGACTGGTGTAACAGTTTCACCAAAAAAACAGCTTCACCAGTTCTGCTGAGTTACATAACTAACTGGATTGAATATCTTCTTCTTTTTTTTTTTTTTTTAAAGATTTATTTATTTATGCATACTAGAACTGGGGTACAGGCCAGAGGTGTGGGGGGTGAGAGGAGTCACCAGAGACAGAGTGGGGAGCAGAACAGGCAGACTGACCAAAATACACTGCTGAGGGGAGTAGCGAGTGAGACAGGAGAGGTCTTCTGTGCCATGTGGGTAGCTCCCTGGCTGGCCGGGGATCGAACTCATGATGCAGAGGCTGTGGACAGTTTCACACCACTGTGCTTATCCCCTGGCACCACCAGGGAAGCCCATGGATTGAATATCTTCTTTCTTAAAATTGATTTTGTCCATACTCAGTAAAATTGCTAAGTAAAGAGTAAAATGTTCACAATAGGGAATTTTTATTTTTTATTTAATGTTCAAAGGGGAAGGTTTATTACAAAAAGGGGAAGGAAAGTAAAGAATGCTTGCACACACACAAGTGGGCAGAAAGAGCTGCCCCTGAAAGGGACAAGTTTGTAAAAGAGACCTTCATAGTTACAGGTGGGTGGGAGAAATGCTACCCACCTGTGTTTTTTTTTTTTTTTAAGATTTATTTATTTATGCATGTAAGAGCTGGGGTACTGGCCAGAGATGCAGGGGCGGTGGGGGGCAGTGAGAGGATTCACCAGAGACAGAGTGAGGAACAGAACAAGCAGACTGACTGAAATACACTGCTGAGGGGAGCAGCGGGCGAGATAGGAGGTCTGCCTCGCAATATGGGTTGCTCCCTGGCTGGCCTGGGATTCGAACTGGTGCTGCAGAGGCTGCAGATTGCTTCATAGTGTGTTGCTTAACCCCTTGCACCACCAGGGAGGCCCCAATAGGGAGTTTTTAAAGAGGAGACTGAAACCCATGAAAAATTAAGCCCTTGAATAATTAAAAATCATGGTATTTTTCTATCAATTTGATGGGTTTTAAAAAAAGAAATGTACATATTTTGAAACTGAAGTTGTAAATTTCTACCTCAAAATTTTGAACTGTATCAAAAAAACAGTTGAAATAATCCATTACTTTGGGTTAGGTGATAGGAATTTGGCACAGGTATTAATAGCAAATGAATGTTTGCTATTTCTGTGTAGATATTTTTTCCTTACGAGTTTGAGCTAGGAAACTTTACTTCTCGATTTTAACTGGCATCTTAAAGAATTTGAGCATGAGAAACTGACATATCGGTTGGTGTTTGGGTTTAGAACTGGAAGCCTTGAAGCAGCGTTTCTGGAAGCATGCGAAACCGGCAGCCAAATCCAGGGCTTGTCAGAAGCTGAATGTAAACATCATAGTGAAAGATGTGGGTGCTGACGGGAAGGAGGAGCTGAAGGCAGATGTGGTACCTGTGAATTTGGCAGCTGAGAAGCTGGATGAAGCAAGCCACACAAAACCAGGTATATGCGTCCACCACTTTGTTTTTTTGGCTTTATACTTTGTACTCTGGCTACTGCAAACCCTATAGTGAAGAGTTACAGAATCTTTTTCCTTGGAGATTTTGGAGACTGGGTAACAGTGCCTCTAACCTGATTCTCGCATAGCATTGCCTAGAGATGTGAGGTGGGTAAAATACCTTTTTTTCCCTTTTAAAATAGCCTTTGTCTTATAAAAAAACAATAGACATCCATTATAGAAAATTCATAGAAAGGATAAGTAAAAAACTTCTACAATTCTCTGAAACAAACTTCTATAACCATAGTGTGTCCTTTCAAACTTTCATTTTTGGGGTCTCCCTGGTGGCCGCGGGGTTAAGTCTCAGGCTCTCACCGCTAAGGTCTGAGTTCAATTCCCAGCCAGGGAGCTGACCCACATGGCGCAGCAGACCTCTCCTGTCTCACCAGCTGTTCCCCTAGCAGTATATTTCAGTAGATCCACCTGTTCTGCTCCCTACTCTGTCTCTGGTGAATCCTCTCACCGCCCCCCCCCGGCCTACACCCCAGTTCTTTTATGCTTAAATAAATAAAAATAAGTAAAAGTATGAAACACTACTTTAAAAAAAAAAAATCCTTCTGTGTGTGTGTGTGTGTGTATAAATGCAATATATTCTGCTCTATAACCTGCTTTTTTAACAATGTGTTAGGGATAGTTCTATTGTTCCCACTTCCCTTTGAAAATGCAAGTAACATCACACAGGGGGAGAAAATTTTCTTTTCCCTTTTTTTCCCCACTTCCACCCAGATGGCGGCCATAACCCTAGTTCATGCCACCACACTCTCCAGTCTGGAGTGTTCTGCCTTTCTGCTCATCATGGTGCCTTCAGTGTCACATGCTGCAAGCCACTGTCCACGGTTTTGCTCATGGGACCACTCATGTTCACAGCCCTGTGATGGCCTGTGATTTGAGCCTCGGGATGTGTGCACCTGGCCCTCAGCTGTGCATGTGCTCCTCAGCTGTGTGCCCCGCCCTCAATACGTTGCCCTTGCCAAGCATGTGGCCTTTAGCTGTGCACCCGGCCCTCTGCTCTGCACCCAGCCTTCTGCTCTGCACCTGGTTCTCACCTGTGCGCCTGACCCTCTAATGTGTACCTGGCCCACTTCTTTGCACCCGGCCCTCTACTTTGCACCTGGCCCTCTTCTTTGCGCCTGGCCCTCTGCTCTGTGGCTGGCCTTCACCTGTGCACCTGGCCCCCTGTGCCCGACCCGCTGATCTGTGCCTGGCCCTCTGCTCTGCACCCGGCCCTCACCTGTGTGCCCGGCCCTCTACTCTGTACTTGCCCCACTTCTTTGCGCCTGGCCTCTACTTGGCACCTGGTCCTCTCTGCGCCTGGCCCTTACCTGTGCGCCCGGCCCTCTACTTTGCACCCGGCCCTCTGCTCTGTGCCTGGCCTTCACCTGTGCACCTGACCCTCTGCACCTGGCTCTTTGATCTATGCCCGGCCCTCTACTTTGTGCCCAGTCATCAGCTGTGTGTCTGACCCTCTGCTCTGCACCCGGCCCTCTGTTGTGTGGCCTGCCCTTGGCTTTGCCTAGTCCTCAGCCATGCATGTGCCCTCACCTGTGCCAGGGCCCTCAGTTTCACATAGGAGAATATTAAAATACTGAGGAAAGGTATAAAATGAAAAATTAGTATTCCTAAAGGTTAACAATTTCTTGTGTGTCCTAGGGAAATGTGTATATGTATACAATGCGTGCATGCATGTGTGTGTGTTAAAGACAGATAGACAGTTATTAATTACTCTCCCAAGCACTGTCCTATGTATTTGCAGTACGAATCAGTTTTCTTATTCTGTGTGTAAGCAGAGCATTATACATGGGATTTAAGAAACTTACTCAAGTTTACATTGCTAATAAGTAGTAGAATCAGCAGCCTAATCCAGACCACCTAACTCCAGAGCTCAGATATACGTTGTATTGCTTATGAGGTTTTTTTTTTTTTTTAGACCATTGCATATATTACATGGTATGAATACAGTCATGCATTAAAAATGATGTTTTGGTCAATGGCGAACCGCATATGCAGTGGTGGTCCCATCAGACTGTGCCCTGTCGCCTCAGTGTGTGGCAGCCTGCACCATTAGATGTGTACTTGTGCTCTGATGCGTGGCTTAATGACAGTGCATTTCTCAGAATGTATCCCTGTCTTTAAATGATGCATGTCTGTATAACATGGTTTGTTTTAACTCATGTTGTTGGAAATCTGGTTTGTTCTAGTCTTTGGCTATTTTATGCAGTGTTATATGCTACTATCAGATTTATGTCAGTGTATCTGGATGCAAAATTGTCTGCAGTGGGATCATTGAGTGAAGATTTGATATGTAGCAGCCCATTGTCCTTTAGAATAATTCCATAGATATTTACACCCTGAATATTTTTTCAGAAAGTTTTTAATTTTTTTTCAAGATTTATTTATTTATTTATGCTGAGGGAAGCAGCGGGTGAGACAGGAGAGGTCTGCTGTGCTATGTGGGTTAGCTCTCTAACCAGGGATTGAACTCCTGCTTCAGTGGCTGCAAGTCTTATAGTGCTGAGACTTAACCCCTTGCTCCACCAGGGAGGCCCCTGTTCATAATTATTTTAAAAGATGAAGTTAAATATCAGGGTGGGGGGAACCCCTAAATGACCCTAAATTTCTTTCTAATAAGAATCAGGATGTGGGGCCTCCCTGGTGGTACATGGGGTTAAGGCTCAGCACTATGAAGTAATCCATAGCTACTGCAGCATGAGTTTGATCCCCAGCCAGGGAGGTGTCCCACATGGTGCAGCAGACCTCTCCTGTCTCACCCACTGCTCCCCTCAGCAGTGTATTTCAGTCAGTCTGCCTGTTCTGTTCCCCTTTCTGTCTCTGGTGAATCCTTTCACACACACCCCCACACACACACTCCTCTGGCCTGTACCCCAATTCTTGTATGCATAAATAAATCTAAAAAAAAAAAATCAGGATTTGAACTGCTCATTTCTGTATGAACACTTTTTAAGCCATGCCTCCATTTTAATGAAAATTAATTAAAAATATTAGATTCTTCACTTCTCTTTTGCATGCTATTTCTTTCCTTTTTTGCTTTTCGGTAGTTGTGGTTCAGTGGCTAATTTCACACTATTGTTATTTCAAGCATCAGTCACATGCATGTTGCTCTCAGATGCCTGTGCATGACATGCTTCCTTCTGTATCATTTGTCACCTACTGCCTTTTCCTTTGATGAGCCAGACACTTTTGTGAAGTCCTAATGTTCCCCCCGTTTTGCCCTTTTTAATCATAATTTTATAATCTTTGACAATATTTTACTCCAAGGTATAGAACATAATTATAGAAGTTCTCTTTTACACTGTAATTCATAAAACCCCCATTTGTTAAAATAAGAAAAGCCTAGAGAGCTAAGGTCTCTCTGGTTTTCCTTTTGGGTATGGCTTGAACATTTCTGGAGTTGCCTAAAGTGCACACTTACATTATTGTAGTATATAATCACTCATTGTGCCTAAAGCTTTTCTTCCTATTTCTGTTTAGGTGAAAAGCTTCAGGTGCTAAAAGCTAAGCTACAGGAAGCAATGAAGCTCCGGAGACTTGAGGAGCGCCAGAAACGCCAAGCATTATTTAAATTAGATAATGAAGATGGATTTGAAGAGGAAGAGGAGGAGGAAGAAATGACAGATGAATCTGAAGAAGATGGAGAAGAGGAAGAGGAGGAAGAGTTAGAGCAGGAAGAGGAGAGAGAGGACGAGGATGAGGATGAAGGCCATCAGGTTTCCCACAATTACATGATTTTGTTTCTTAGGATGCGTAGGGGAAAGAGAAAATCAGATTTGAATAAGAATACAGTAAATATGTTTGATTGTGTATGATTTTAGGGTCAGAGATGAATACAGCTAGCTCATAGATATTTAAATCAGTGCGTTCAGTTGTGTACACCATGAAATTCCTATAATTCTCAGAGCCATGGCTTCCCCTGTTAGTTTGCATATAGTAATCCAAATACACTAATATTGAAATGACTGTAGGCATAAGCTCTTTGTCTTCATTAATTTAGGTTAAGCAATTTTAACCTTGGCCAGATGGAGGTCTGGAATAAATTCTCAGGCAGGTTGAGGCCTCCCTGAGTTAATTTTATTCTTCATTGAGGAGGGTATTTGGAAAATGGCCTCTTGCCCTTGTTCCATGGCATTGGTTTCTGCTTTCTACAGAAGATGGATGATGGGATTTCTGGCATTAGAAAAGGAAGTTTCTATGATTGAATGCTGGAGTCACTTGAAAAAGTTGATTAATATTTAGCCCTGGGTAAAGGAAGAAGAAAGCAATGGCCGAACTGTTCAGCATATCGTAGTCTGTGGTTGGTTTGAGGTCAGTAGTTCTGCAATTTCAAGCTAATCAGTTAACCTCTCAATAAAACCTCTCAATAAAATGATAATCCAGTCTTCCTTCATAATCCTGTAGCAATTTAGGGAGGGTAAGAGGCAAAATAAAATAAGTATAAAACATCTCTAAAAGTGTCAGGAAAATTACATGAATGATCGTGGTTAGACTGAGCTTCCTTCAGGTTTACTTTTCCAGATCTAAGACATGACTTATGACCAGGCTAATAGTCTGTTTACTTTTAAATTTTTTGACCTTTATTATTTTGTTTTTGGCTATGTGATGGTAAAGATTACAGAATTCCTCCTCAGTGGTGAAGAAATGGAGACCAAAGATGAAAAAGAAATGGATAAAGAAAACAATGATGGCAGTAATGAAGTTGGCAAGTCAGTTGGCCTTTCTGTTCCCAAACCTCTCTCCTCAGATTCTACCTTACTTCTATTTAAAGACAACTCTTCCAAAATGGGGTAAATAATTTTCTTTAGGGAAAGATAAGATTCCCTTGGATTTGCCCCTTTAGTAAGAACAGAAACAGATACACAATTTGCCATGTTTTTTTTTTTTTGGCAGTGATTTTCCTAGTGAAGAAAAATCAGAAACAGATGAAAACTCAGGAAAAAGACCTAGCAAACTGGGTAAGTGGTGACTTTTAATGCAGAGCTTGACTTTTCTTTGATTCTCCAGCTTTGATACCTATGCAGCTTTCTGTAGGTTCCATGTTTTGAGCCCCAGTGGATTCTTCTCTGTCTTACATGTATGGCAATGAAGGGATTTATGAATTAGAATATTTTCCTTGGTCCAGTTTTTTAAAGCTTACATGCAGTTTTCTCTATAGTTCACCATGGGAATAAAATATCTCCCTATTGAGTATATGTTGATTGAGTGAATTATGAAACATTTCTATGTAGATTGAAAGAAGATGCATAAGTGATTGGATAATGGAGGGTGATCACAGGTTTAGGCAAAGTTCAAGGAAGATTAGTGTCACTTAACTCAGAGGGATAAACCCTGATTGTACAATGCTATGTTACTACTATAATTTACTTTTTTTTTTTCCCTAACCCTCTATAATTTACTTTTAACTTGATGTCTTAGAACATTAACTTGAGAGGTTTGCCTTTGAATGTTGCTTGATAATTTCATTCTCAACTTTTTCCTAAATAAATCCACCCTGTTTCCAGAATCACGTTCTTAAAATTATTTCTCTTTTTTCAGATGAAGATGATTCATGTTCATTGCTAACAAAAGAGAGCAGCCACAATAGCAGCTTTGAGCTGATTGGCTCCACAATTCCATCTTATCAGCCTTGCAACAGACAAACAGGCCGTGGGACCAGTATTTTCCCTACAGCGGGGGGATTCAGATCTCCTTCCCCTGGGCTGTTTCGAGCCAGTTTGGTCAGCTCAGCTTCTAAGGTAATATGGTAATAGTTTTCTAATCGCCTCCCCCTTTTGCTTCCCACATTGCTAAATAAAGTGTGTCCAAGCCACCAACTCCTACCACATTATGTATGTTCAGTTTAAAAAATCCACCCCCTTTGTGTATTAAAAACAAACCTTATCCAGTATTCTTACTTTCTTGGAGATTTTTTTTCTTATGCTTCTCTTTGCTATGCATTGTCCTCCTTAACTGCAGTTGCCTGAGAGTAGATGAAATACTGCAAATAGCAACTTCTGTTGTTGTCATGACAGTGAATGACATTTGTAAAATGTTTTGTTTTGTTTGGTTTTGTTTTGGTGCCAGAGTTCAGGAAAGCTGTCTGAGCCTTCACTTCCCATAGAGGATTCCCAGGATCTGTATAACGCCTCCCCAGAGCCTAAGACACTTTTCCTAGGAGCAGGAGACTTCCAGTTCTGTTTAGAAGATGACACTCAGAGCCAACTGTTGGATGCAGATGGGTAGGTAGTTTTATGTTTCTGTGGGTGGCAATGGTGCTGGGTACTGCTTAATTTTGTTTAAAAATAAAGTGAGCTTCTGTCACTCCATATGTGCTTTCTCTTCTGAGAAAGAGAAGGTGTACAGACCATTAGTATTACATTTTACAAGTTTGAACAAAGTCTCTCCACAAAATAAAACGTAAATAGCACTTGCTGGTGTTGCGATCCTTCACTCTCTGCCTTATTTGAAATGCATAGTTCTTGTAAGGCATCAAATTTCCCTGTATCCATTTTACTATGTTTTGATTGTTGGGTAGGACTAAGAGTTGGCAGGCCTGTGGCATATTACATGGGCATACAGCAAGCCCTGCTCTGGCATCATCTGAAACCAAAAGTTATCCTTCTACCCTTTACTTTTGAATAGCATTTATTCTTTCATAAAACTTCCTCACCCCACTTCAGATGATCACAGGCTAAAGTTTGAATTTTTCATCTTCTGGTTTGGGATTCAGCTTCTACCTTTGGTATCAGAGTTTCTCACACATTTGTATTTTTCATAGAGAATTCCTTATACTCTTCATTGTGCTTGTAGGTTCCTAAATGTTAGAAACCATAGGAATCAGTACCAGGTTTTAAAGCCCCGATTACCACTGGCCAGTATGGATGAGAATGCCATGGACGCTAACATGGATGAACTGTTGGATTTGTGTACTGGAAAGTTCACCTCTCAGGCTGAAAAACCGCTGCCCAGCAAGAGCGACAAGAAAGAGAACATGGAAGAACTTTTGGATCTTTGTTCAGGAAAATTCATTTCTCAGGGTAAATATTCAACAGAGAGCATCAGGCTCACCCTGGCCAAATATCTTAAGTCACTGTCCTTGAAAAGAAGCCCCTTGCTCTGTGGTGATAAGTTCACAGGAAACAGGGCTGTGATGGAGTCTAACATGTAGCTTGAACTTACTATTTAATTCTTGGTATTTAAAGCGATAAAGTGTTAGCTTAAGATTACTTTAACTTTGCCATATGATTTGTCATTTGTGGTTAATAGATGTGCAAAGTTTAGAACAGTGTTTGGTGTATTATAAATTTCATATAAATGCTAACAATATTTCTACCTGCATGCCCCTTTCTCCTTCCCATACCTCTTCTAGAATGGGCTGTTTTGTTCTCTACTGATCTTAGGTGCCTGGCATATAGTAAGCACTAAATGAGGATTTGTTGAATGAATGGATCATAATATTGTAAGCTCTTTATGGAAAGCTCACCTTAGAGCTATATTGAGCTGGCGTGTCTATAGATGACTGGAAGGAGAGAATAAAACTGTCATTCCTTGATGACAAATCTTTTTATTTGTTGGTGATGTAGATGCCTCCGCACTAGTACCATCAGAGTTAAATAATCAAGAGACAGAGGGCAGCATGGGTGATCCGATGGAAGAAGCACTTGCTCTTTGCTCAGGCTCTTTTCCAACAGACAGGTGAGTCTCAGTGATTGGTGGAAACTTGGGATGGCCTGGTCTCCTGAGGAAATGCTGGGATCAGGTTTTCTGGGTTTAACTGGTCATCTTAGGGGCTTCCTATCCTGTCTGAGAGTCCTACAGTGGTTTTGAGTCTCATATTTGCATGGTAAGGAAATTATAATGCTTTCACTTAGTTATTGGATAACAGGATAAAAAATGACAAGGATAAGTACAGAAAGATTCTCAGCATCACTAATAATTAGGGATGTAAATCAAACCATAGTAAGATACTGACACACTCATTAGGGTGGCTACTGTCAAAAAGCCAGAAAGTAAGTGTTGGAGAGGATATGGAGAAATCGGAACCCTTGTGCACAGCTGGTGGAAATGTGAAATGGTGATAGTGCTGTGGAAAACAGGATGACAGTTCCTCAAAAATTTAAAAATAGAATTAGTATCCAATCTAGCAATTCCGCTTTTGGATATATACCCAAAAGAAGTGAAAAAAAGAACTTAATTAAAATTATTCATATGCTCATGTTCATAGAAGTATCATTCATAATAGTGAAAAGATGGAAGCATTCCAAATAGATAACAAAATGTGGTGTGTGTGTATGTATATGTTTGTATTTGTATATACACGGAATGATATTCTGTCTTACAAAGGAAAGAAATTCTGATACATACTACAATATAGGATGAACTATAAGGACATTATGTTAAATGAAATAAGCCAATCACAAAATACAAAATCCGTATGATTCGACTTACATGAGGTCCTTAGAGTAGTCATATTCACAGAAACAGAAAGTTGAAGGGTGACTACCAGGGCTGAGAGGGGAGAATGGGAAACTGTTGTTTAATGTATACAAAGTTTCAGTTTGCAAGATGAAAAGAGTTCTGGGCATGGGTTGTGCAGCATTGTGAATGTACCTAACACCATTGAACTGTATACTTAAAAAATGGTTAAGGTGATAAGTGTGATGTCATGTATATTTTATCACAGTTCAAAAAATTATTTTAAAGATACCTTGTTTCCTATTTCTTTGTGTGTGTGTGTGTGTGTGTGTGTGTGTGTTTTGTTTCCTATTTCTTGATGAGATTGTTGGTGCTAATAAAATATCTTCAGTTCTTAAGTTGACCAATTGCTTGTAGTTTGCTTACAGTCACTAATTTATTATTTGTTAATTTGCATTTTAGAGAAGAAGATTGTGAAGAGGAGGAATTTGGAGACTTTCGACTTGTCTCAAATGATAATGAGTTTGATAGTAATGAGGTAAGTTTGAAGGGAACAGAGTAATCATGCTGAACTCCATGTATTGCTGCTGTATTTTCTTTTCCTAGTCTGAGTTCTGAGAATTCTGAGTTTGGCATCTTATCAGAATCAATTTCCTAGAGTGAGATGTTTAGGCAGCCATTTATACATCCTGCTTTTGTTGAGGATGCACTTTATTCTGGCTCACTTGAGTGATGTTATGATTCTGCAGGATGAACACAGTGACTCTAATAATGAAGATCTGGCACAGGGAGATCTTGACGATGATGAGGAAGAAATCATGAAGCAATCCGAGAAGTTGAAAAGGCAAATGTAGGTGTTATAGCCAATTCTTTAATTGCTAATAGTTGAGTTCCAGTTTGCCACCTTTTAAACTTAAAATTTCTGGTTCTGTTTTTGCTTTTTTTGTAGTGAACATAATTAAATAAAATCTTTTCATTTGTCATCCCTTGAATATTAAAGATTAAAGGTCATGTCCTCAGTGATTTCTAGAGGAAACACCTCTAGTTCCTTCAGCTGTTTCCCACATGACATTGCTTTCAGACTTCTTGTGTACTGGCTGTTCTCATCTTCAGGTGCTGTGACTACTATATGTAGTGGCATAGCCACATCTTGCTCTGGATGCATACTAGAAGAGTCTTCAGAAATTGAGCTGAGTCACTCTAGATCCTGAGGCTCTAGTAAACAACTAAAATTCCCTGGGTCTTTTTCCTATGATTACTATTTTTCCAGGTTTTCCTTATTCTGGTTTTGGGCATATGATGACCCCTTGTGTTTTGCTATGTCCTGATCACCATCTGATCATTTATTACAGAATATTTAATACAGAAAAATACAAACAAAAATTCCTTCCATGTCCACTATCCAGCATATTTGTGAAAGTGTTGGTGGTAAAATTGCCTTGTAACTTTTTTTATGCATGTATTTTTACATAGTTGAGATCTGTGTAGTTTCTTTTGCATGTCCAATTTTGCATCTTGTTTTTTTTCCCAGTTAAAATACCCACAGAGATTTTCCCATGATGTTAAAAGTTTTGTAAGGATATTTAAATTGGCATTAAATGCAATACTGTGCATGGATGACTTTTGGAATTCACATACAGGACATTATATTGATCCCTATTAGATTTATATTGTTGTTTTTAGCCCATCATTCCATTTTGTTAAGATTGGTTTGGGGTTCTAATTTGTCACCTGTCAAATTAACTCTCTGCAGCTTTGGGCCATGTATAGATTTTTCTAAGGTAATGGTCCTTAAACCTTATTTAACTGTAGAATCCTTTGTTCAAATGAAATCTTATGAAGACTGACAGCTAAAAGTTGAACTCCTCCAACAGGGTAAATGAGAAGATTAGGAAACTTAGTGGCTAGTAGCCCTTAAAGAAACCTCAGGATTTAAAAGAACTCAGATTTTAAAAAGTAACATATTTTGATAAAAATAAGCCTCAGACAGCCAACAAACTTCTGCCACTTGTGTCCGTAGGCAGTAGGACTTAACCTGGGGTGACAACAGATTTATTCTCAATGAGAACTGAAGTTGGAAAAACGACTGGTTGTTTTGATAACTAATCACCATTAACACGAAAACCCTGTCGTGCCTCTTAGTTGTTTACTTTCTAAGTCTCAGTTCCTTGAAGTATATGTTGAAGGGAATAATAGTGCCCCTGCTGAGATCACGTGATGATGCCCATAAAGCACAGGGGTTGGCACACAATATGTACTGATAGACTTGACTATTATCAAAATGTATTTAAAATTCAAACTCATTGTTGTTCTTAGAAATTGCTGTGTTCTGCTTTTCTTATTTTTTCTATATTCTCTGTGTATTCATTGTTGGCATTTTCTAATCTTCAAAATTATTTTCCAGGAGATTGAAGAAATATCTGGAAGATGAGGCCGAGGTGTCAGGGAGTGACATAGGAAGTGAAGATGAATATGATGGGGAAGAAATTGATGAATATGAAGAGGATGTCATTGATGAAGTACTTCCTTCTGATGAAGAACTGCAGAATCAAATCAAGAAAATACACATGTTAGTATCCCAGCAAGCCTGTTTGAGTAATTTGGTGTGTCTTCAGGCAGGCCCTATAACCAGCCAGAGTCCTGGTTGTGAACACCTTAATTTTCCTGTTGTAGGAAAACGATGTTGGATGATGATAAGCGACAGCTACGTTTATACCAAGAGAGATACCTTGCTGATGGGGATCTGCACAGTGATGGCCCTGGGCGAATGAGGAAATTTCGATGGAAAAACATAGGTACCATGGTTGGTTGTTGCTTGTAGAAGCATATATGCCAGTTGTATATAGAAGCAACTGGTAGACTATATCAGTCTAAGTGGAAATTAAAACTATAGCTGGTTATTGTGGAGGGTCTGTCGTATGACTATTATTTTCTATTAGTGAATGGGGAAAGTTTGTGTTAGTGTATGATAAATTATATGGGTTCACTTGTCAAGGCACATCCTGTTGGGATTGCAGTATGCTGATTGCCTTAACTCTTTCCTTTAGATGATGCTTCCCAGATGGACTTGTTCCACAGAGACTCTGATGATGATCAGATTGAAGAACAACTTGATGAGACAGAAGCCAGATGGAGGAAGGAGAGAATTGAACGAGAGCAGTGGCTACGGGACCAAGTAGGAAATCTGCAAAAAATTCACCTGTTCTGACCCTCGTTTATGAGGGAAGGGTCTAGTCACCTAGCTTGTCGTGATAGTTCCAAAATATTGGGCAGCATGTTGCTATTCCTTATAATCCCTGACTTTTCTTTTGTGCTTTGAGAAGGTTATCATGAGCAATTCTCTTCATGTTTGTCCAAAATCAATCTTTTTTGTCTAAAGCAACTAACGGTTGCAAAAAGAGAAACAAGTGATGTCCCAGGTACCCAAGCTTCAGGCCATGCTAATTATTTAGGGGTTCAAAAGACTCCTGTTAATGTGGCTAATTTTTAATTTCAGGCACAGCAAGGGAAAATTGCAGCTGATGAAGAAGAAGAAATTGGGGAAGACAGTCAGTTTATGATGCTGGCCAAGAAAGTTACAGCCAAAGCACTACAGAAAAATGGTGAGCTCTTGATTCTTCTCAGGGACTAGCTTCCTCAACTGTTACTGCTGGAGCCTTGTAGGCAACTCGAACTGCATGTACCTGTGTCTAACATTATCTTAAAGAGGTCCCTCAGATGTGGGGAGAGGCAGTGTTTGCAGATCCTAGATTGTTTGGCAGTGAAGGTTGTACTTGTGAGACTATTTAACAGGTTTTGCTGTATGTTCTAAAGAAGCTCAGAGTATGAATTCTGGCTTCTTCATTTAGTTTCCAAAGATTACATAGCTAAGTGTTAAAGCTGGGATTTGAACCCAGATATATCTAACGGCAGAGTTGACACTGTTAAACACTATTCCACAGTCTTCCCATGCTTGTTTTTATTATTACTGTTAATGATTAGTCAATAAGTTCACCTTAGTTATCTGTCTTACTATCATCTCAAGTCACTGTTAAAAATAACCAGAGGGCCTCCCCTGGTGGCTCAGGTGGTTGAGCGCCTAGCTGTGAAGCTATCTGCAGCCTCTGCAGCACCGGTTCAATCCTGGCCGGCCGGCGAGGGTCCCACATGGCGCTGCAGACCTCTCCTGTCGTGCCCGCTGCTCCCCTCAGCAGTGTATTTCATTAGTCTGCCTATTCCCCTCTCTGTCTTTGGTGAATCCTCTCACCCTCCTGTGCATCTGGCCTGTACCCCAGTTCTTGTATAAAAAAAAAAACAACCAGAATTCCTATGGCTTTTTTAGTTTAGTTAATTGGTTTAAAGTCTTCTTTGTATGTTTAGATTTAAAAGCAGTTCTACCCAGCTTTGCCCAGAACAAGCTTCTCTGTTTTTTCTTTTTAGTCAATCGTACTGTGGTTGTTCAAGAATCAGAGTCTTTATTCAGAAATCCTTTTGAAGTCATCGGACCAGGAAGTGCCAGCCAGGTTGGTTGGGGGCCTTATTAGCTTGATGCCTTGATCCTCCGTGTGATAAAGGCCCAGGTCACGCTAAGGGAATACTCTGTCATTAGGGGAGGGAGGAGGAGTTGGAAGATGTCAAGGGAGCCTGCTGATTATTTTCTTCTTGAGTAGGGTAGGATTATGTTCCTGCAGTATGCTGCAGGGGAGACTGACTTCTCGTTCTTTCCATGGCACTTGGAATTTGACACCAGATGACTCTTCTTTCCTTAGATGAAGACGGGCTCTCTGCTAAACCAGCCCAAAGCTGTGCTTCAGAAACTGGCTGCCCTCTCTGACCTCAACCCCAGTGCTCCCCGAAATTCAAGAAACTTTGTCTTCCATACAATTTCTCCTGTCAAGACTGAAACAGCAAAGGAATCATCGAAGCCTCAGGTAGGGAATTTGAGAGCTCAATTGGTGGGTCTCCAGACTAGAATTAAAATATTTTTTAATTTAAAAAAAGTATATATGTGGGGCCTCCCCTGGTAGCGCAGTAATTGAGCGCTGGGCTGCAAGGCTGCCCGCAGCCTCTGCAGCGCCGGTTCGTTCCCTGGCCGCTGGCGAGGGTCCCACAAAAAAAAAAAATATATATATATATATATATATATATATATAAAGTATATATGTGTGTGTATATCTCTATATATGTGTGTGTATATATAGAGAAAGAGAGAGAGAGAGAGAGTGTGTGTGTGTGTGTGTGTGTGTGTGTAAAAAAAACTTATGCCGCAGTATAATTCTTGCACTCCCTAGTAACATACAGAGGAATTATTAACCCAGTAGGTAACCTCTGAAACTTGCCTGAGAAGTTCATATTTCTTTTCTTTGTTTCCGTTGTTAATTGTCCATGATTTAACTATGTGTTGATGAAGAACTAATGTATTATATAAGTTCTCTTATGAGTGGCTTGAACTCACCCTGACTCTCTGCTCTCTAGGTGAGGAAAAGGGGTCCATCTTTAATGGCAACTCCTTCACCTAAGTGCCCCAAAACAGATGAGAGTACTCCAGGATTGAAACGAAGCATCTTCAAATTCTTGGAAAGCTAACCCCAGCAAGGGTGCCTGCAACTGTGTTGAAATTGCTTTGAAAAGTTTCTGGCATTGAAGGTGGGAGTTAATGCCCACATGGATGATCCCCCTTCCTTCATAATCAGTGCACTGAGATTACAGACAGAATCAAAAGGATTTACACTGCATGGCTCTGGACTCTCTTTCCTTTCCTAGTACTATTTCCTGGGTTAGCCACTAATCTTAAATTCTTCAGTGTTTACAACATCATGGATACTTGGATGAAGGTTCATTTCCTCCATTAAATATTAGACACTTGATCCTAGCAGCTTCCTGGATTGATACCACTTTGTGATTGGGGTGGTTGGAGGAGGAAAAAGTGGATTATAGAAGATGAGAGAAAGCCGTGACTGTCATTACCAGGATGACTCCTTCACAGCCTAAGATCTGCACCACAGTGACCGGACTCAATGAAGGGCTTCCTAGACAGGCACCTAGAACCAGCATCTAGGCTGTTCTATTAGTCTTGCCCCTTCCATTTTCCTGTCTGCCTCTTTCCAAGGCAGTCTCAAATTTCAAAGTAACCTTTGCTTCCTTTATAATAAGAACTCAAACTATTACCCAAGTCAGAGAGACTTTGGCCCTAAGTTTCTGGAGTGTGAGGGTTACACCCAGTGTGTGCCACAGGAGAAAGCCCATGAGCAGGGGCCTCTGTCCTGGGATTGAACTCTCATTTCAGTGTTGCTCAAGGACACTTTTCCTTTAGAAGAGGAAATACAAGTATTATTTATTGCATTCAACTGGGTGAGTACATTGCCCTGTAACTTCATACTTTATTACTTGTTTTGAGAGAAGACCCTCATGGAATACAACCAAAATATTGTTGAAGCAAATTTCTACCACTCCGGATTTTCCCTGAACTGCCATGAGGCTCTTGGAATTTTAGACAGATTTTTTTTTTCTCTCAGAACTGAGCACCACTACTGCTTTGGAAAAACATTCCATGTGAATACTGTGGTTTCATTGTCAGGAACTGGACTTGAGAAATTGAGTGAGTTGTGCCAGTTTTTTATCGGTAGATAGGGAACACCATTCAGTGGAATTAGGGTATATCTTTTCTATAGTTGTTTCTAATATACAAGATGCTGACTTTGACAGAATTTATGTTTGTATATTTGTAATTTTGTAACAGGGAAAATGTATATAAAGATATTTTAATGTGTGTAGTTTTTCAATAAACCTCATGCTGTAAAGGCAGATTGACCGTTGAGATTGAATGCTGGGTCTCAGGTCAGCGTCTGTCTCGTGTTGAGCATGTTGTTTTCAGGCTGTCTCCTTCCCAGGGAAGCACCCTGGGCCTGAAATGAGAGGCACTCTGAGGTGATCACATGAACTCACCAAGTGGGTGAGTATAGGTTAGGTTCAGTGCAGGTCGGGTTCACCAAGTTGGGTTCAGTGCAGGTGTAGAGAGTTTACATACAAGGTACCACCTGTTATAGCCCTTTGGTTGGCAGCCCTGGTCCAAGGTGAATTATTGTCCTTCCCTTTGCACCATCTAAATAGTGCCCAAGGCTGGGTAGCGCTTGCTGAGCAAAAGAGAACTGGGAAGTGGGGTTAGGTATTTTTCCCTTCTTGCTTTCCCATGTCCATTTGTGGGGTAGGGAGGAGAGGAGAGGGAGGAGATAGAGAAGAAGATTGGAGTGAGCCACTGAGGATAAAATCAGTGCCTGAGAAATCTGGGGAGCAAATGTTCTATTCTAGAGCCCAGAACGAGAAGTTGAGTTGTAAGCTCTGGGTCACTTTTTGCTGTGACAGTGTAGCTATATCATAAAGCAGGCTAAGCCTGGACCTTGGTAAAAGGATTGAAGCGTAGAGTTGTGACTGATCTATATAGCCGGTGCAGTGAACCATCAGCTTCAGCTACAGTCATGAAACTGGAGCCTCACGGCCTGGCTTCTAGACTCAACTCCCCTAATTTAGAAATTCCATATGGAGGCATGAGAACCTGGGAGTCTGGAGCCAGAGTATGCTCAGTGACAGTTCTCTTGCCGCCTCCTCGTTCTGCACACTGGGATAGGGACACATGGTATTTACTTCATTTAAACAGGACTCTGGGGCCTCCCCTGGTGGCACAGCGGTTGAGCGCGGGGCTGCGAAGCTGCCCGCAGCCTCTGCAGCACTGGCTTGATCCCCGGCAGCCAGCGAGGGTCCCACATGGCGCGCAGACCTCTCCTGCCGCGCCCACTGCTCCTCTCAGCAGTGTATTTCGGTCCTTCTGCCTGTTCTGCTTCCCGCTCTGGCTCTGGTAAATTCTCTCGCCCTCCCGCGCTTCTGACTGCACCCAGTGGTTGTATAAATAAATAAATTAAAAATCTTTAAAAAATAAAAAATAAACAGGACTCTGTTCTCACTTATTCAGTCCACAGTTACATAAGCCATGCCTGGGTCTGCTCCACAAAGCATCATTACATTCACAAAAGCACCGTGGAGACAAGTGCTTGGCCCCCTGCGCCATCCCTCTCCTCAGCTGCCTCTCTACACACTTCTCCCCACTTTGAGAATTTCTTTCTTTTTTTTTAAAGATTTGTTTATACAAGAACTGGGGTGCAGACCAGAGGCACAGGAGGGCGAGAGAATTCACCAGAGACAGAGCAGGGAGCAGAACAGGCAGACAAAAGGAAAACACTGCTGCGGGGAGCAGCAGGCGCGACAGGAGAGGTCTGCTGCACCATGTGGGAATCTCCCTGGCCGGCCCGGAATCGAACTTGTGCTGCAGAGGCTGCGGACAGCTTCACAGTGCTGCGTTCAACCCGCTGTGCCACCGGGGAGGCCCCACTTTGAGAATTTCTAATGGCTGGGCCTTTTCTGTTTGTATCTCCAGGAGTTGTATCTAATAACTCTTGGTGGCCCTGTCCTGAGATTTGTACATCTGGGGGTTGGGGAGAGTATTTCTGGGAGTAATGTTGTCATGATGCTCTCTGATTATATGATCCTGGG
>NW_023602775.1:0-10518 GCF_014898055.3 Talpa occidentalis
GATAAGCAGAAATCGAATAAGAAGCAGAATAGAAGTACAGGAAGAAAAGGGAGAAGAAATACAAGCAGAAGAACAACAACAAGAAAATGAAGGTGAAGAATATGAAGAACAATGCGAAGAAGAGGAAAAAGAAGAATAACAAGAAGAAGAAGCAAGAAGTGAAGAATAAGCAGAAATCGAAAAAAGAAGCAGAAATGAAGTAGAACAAGAACAAGGAGAAGAAATACAAGATGAAGAACAAGAACATGAACGTGAAGAATACGAGGAACAATGTGAAGAAGAAAAGAAGAAGCAAAAAGCGAAAAAAAACAGATATCAAAGAAGAAGCAGAAATAGAAGTAGAGAAGCACAAGGAAATAAATACAAGAAGACGAAGAACAGGAAGAAGAAGAATAAGAAGAAGAAGATGAAGAATATGAAGAACAATGCGAAGAAAGAAAGAAAAATAACAAGAAGGAGAAGCAAAAAGCATAGAATAAGCAGAAATCGAAGAAGAAGCAGAAATAGAAGAAATACAAGAAGAAGAAGAACGAAGGAGAAGAATAGGAAGAACAATGCGAAGAGGAAGAAAAAGAAGAATAACAAGAAGAAGATACAAAAAGAGAAGAAGAAGCAGAAATAGAAGTAGAAGAAGAACAAGGAGAAGAAATACAAGAAGAAGAAGAAGAAGGAGATGAAGGTGAAGAATATGAAGAACAATGCAAAGAAGAAGAAAAGAAGAATAACAACAAGAAGAAGCAAAAACCGAAGAACAAGCAGAAAATAAAGAAGGAGCAGAAATAGAAGTAGCAGAAGAACAAGGAAAAGAAATACAAGAAGAAGAACAAGAAGAAGAAGAACAAGAAATGAAGGTGAAGAATATGAAGAACAATGTGAAGAAGAAATCTAAGAAGAAGCCGAAATAGAAGTAGAAGAAGAACAAGGAGACGAAATACAAAAAGAAACAGAAGAACAAGAAGATGAAGTTGAAGTATAGGAAGAACAATGCGAGGAAAAAAAAAGAAGAAGAAGAAGCAAAAAGCGAAGAATAAGCAGAAATCAAAGAAGAAGCAGAAGTACATGTAGAAGAAGAACGAGGAGAAGAAATACAAGAAGAAGAACAAGAAGAACAAGAACATGAAGGTGAAGAATATGAAGAACAAAGCAGAAGAAGAAGAGAAAAAGAATAACAAGAAGTAGAAGCAAAAAGCGAAGGATAAGCAGAAATAAAATATAAGCAGAATAGAAGTAGAAAAAGAACAAGGTGAGGAAACATAAGAAGAAGAACAAGAACAAGAAGTTGAATGTGAAGAATATGAAGAACAATGCGACAAAGAAGAAAACAAAGAAGAATAACAAGAAGAAGCAAAAAGCGAAGAATAACCAGAAATCAAAGAAGAAACAGAAATAGAAGTAGAAGAAGAACAAGGAGAAGAAATACAAGATAACAGAAGAAGAAGAAGAACAAGAATATGAAGGTGAAGAATATGAAGAAAAATGCGAAGAAGAAAAAGAAGAAGGATAAGAAGAAGAAGAAGGAAAACCCGAAGAATAAGCAGAAAATAAAGAAGGAGCAGAAATAGAAGTAGCAGAAGAACAAGGAGAAGAAGAACAAGAAGAAGAAGAACAAGAAGTTGAAGGTGAAGAATATGAAGAACACTGCGAAGAAGAAGAAAAAGAAAAGAATAACAAGAAGAAGAAGCAAAAACCGAGAATAAGCAGAAATCAAAGAAGAAGCAGAAATAGAAGTAGAAGAAGAACAAGGAGAAGAAATACAAAAAGGAAAAAAAAAGAACAAGAAGATGAAGGTGAAGTATAGGAAGAAAAATGCGAAGAAAAAAAAGAAGAAGCAAAAAGCGAAGAGTAAGCAGAAATCAGAGAAGAAGCAGAAGTACATGTAGAAGAAGAACGAAGAGAAGAAATACAAGAAGAAGAACAAGAACATGAAGGTGAAGAATATGAAGAACAATGCGAAGAAGAAAAGAAGACAATAATAATAAGAAGAACCAAAAAGCGAAGAATAAGCAGAAATCGAAGAAAAAGCAGAAATGGAAGGAGAAGTCCAACAAGGAGAAGTAATACAAGAAGAAGAAGAAGAAAAAGAAGATAAAGGTGAAGAATATGAAGAACAAAGCGAAGAAGAAGAAAGAGAAAAAGAATAACAAGAAGTAGAAGCAAAAAGCGAAGGATAAGTAGAAATAAAAAAATAAGCAGAATAGAAGTAGAAAAAGAACAAGGTGAAGAAATATAAGAAGAACAAGAACAAGAAGATGAATGTGAAGAATATGAAGAACAATGTGACGAAGAAGAATAACAAGAAGAAGCAAAAAGTGAAGAATACGCAGATATCAAAGAAGAAGCAGAAATAGAAGTAGAGGAAGAACAATGAGAAGAAATACAAGAAGAAGAAGAACAGGAAGAAGAAGAAGATGAAGATGAAGAATATGAAGAACAATGCAAAGAAGAAGAAAACGAAGAAAAATAACAAGAAGGAGAAGCAAAAAGCATAGAATAAGCAGAAATCGAGAAGAAGCAGAAATAGAAGAAATACAAGAAGAAGAACAAGAAGAAGAAGAACAAGAAGACGAAGGTGAGGAATAGGAAGAACAATGCGAAGAGGAAGAAAAAGAAGAAGAATAACAAGAAGAAGATGCAAAAAACAAAGAAGAAGCAGAAATAGAAGAAGCTGAAATAGAAGAAGCAGAAGAAGAACAAGAATAATAAAACAACAACAAGAAGAAGAAGAACAAGAAGATGAAGGTGAAGAACAACAAGAACAATGCAAACAAGAAGAAAAAGAAGAACAAGAAGAAGAAGCAAAAAGCGTAGAATAAGCAGAAATAGAAGTAGAAGAAGAACAAGGATAAGAAATACAAGAAGAAGAAGGAGATGAAGGTGAAGAATATGAAGAACAATGCGAAGAAGAAGAAAAAGAAGACAAATAACAAGAAGTAGCAAAAAGCGAAGAATGAGCAGAAATCAAGAAGAAGCAGAAATAGAAGAAGACGAATAACAAGGAGAAGAAATACAAGAAGAAGATCAAGAAGAAGCAGAAATAGAAGAAGACGAATAACAAGGAGAAGAAATACAAGATGAAGAACAAGAAGAAGAAGCAAAAAGCGAAGAATAAGAAGAAATCGAAGAAAAGCAGAAATAGAAGTAGAAGAAAAACAAGGAGAAGAAATACAAGAAGGAGAAGAAGGTGAAGAATATGAGGAACGATGCAACAAAGAAGAAAAAGAAGAAATAACAAGAAGATGCAAAAAGCGAAGAATAACCAGAAATCAAATAAGAAGCCGAAATAGAAGTAGAAGAAGAACAAGGGGAAGAAATACAAGAAGAAGAACAAGAAGAAGAAGAACAAGAAGATGAAGATGAAGAATATGAAGACAATGCGACGAAGAAGAAAACGAAGCAAAATAACAAGGAGAAGCAAAAAGCGTAGAATAAGCAGAAATCGAAGATGAAGCAGAAATCGAAGAAATACAAGAGAAGAAGAACAAAAAGAAGAAAACAAGAAGATGAAGGTGAAGAATATGAAGAACAATGTGAAGAAGAAGAAAAAGAAGAAGAATAACAAGAAGAAGATGCAAAAAGCGAAGAGGAAGCAGAAATAGAAGAAGCTGAGATAGAAGAAGAGGCAGAAGAAGAAGAAAAAGAATAATAACAAGAAGACAAATCAAAAAGCGAAGTTAAGGAGAAATTGAAGAAGAAGTAGGAGGAGGAGGAGGAAGTGGGTGAGGAGGAGCAGGAGGAAGAGGAGGAGGGTTAGGTTAGGATTTGTGTTAGGGTTAGGGTTAGTGCTAGGGTTAGGGTTAGGTTTAGGGTTAGAGTTAGGGTTAGTGTTAGATTTTAGGTTAGGGTTAGGGTTAGGGTTAGGATTTGGGTTAGGGTTGGGGTAGGGGTTAGAGTTAGTGTTAGTGTTAAGTTTTCTGTTAGGGTTAGGGTTAGGGTTACGTTTAGCGTTAGGGTTAGGTTTAGGGTTAGTGTTAGGATTTGGGTATGGGTTAGGTTTAGGGTTAGGGTTAGGGTTAAGGCTATGATTTGGGTTAGGGTTAGGGTTAGGTTTAGGGTTAGGGTTAGGTTAAGGATATGCGTTAGGGTTAGGTTTAGGTTAGGATTTTGGTTAGGGTTAGGTTTAAGGTTAGGGTTAGGGTTAGGATTTGGATTAGGGTTAGGGTTAGGATTTGGTTAGGGTTAGGTTATGTTTAGGTTTTAGGGTTTAGGATTTTTGGTATTAGGTTAGTGTTAGGGTTAGGGTTATGGTATGGATTTGGGTTAGGGTTAGGGTTAGGTTAGGGTTAGGTTTAGGTTAAGGATATGCGTTAGGGTTAGGTTTAGGGTTAGGATTTGTTTAGGGTTAGGTTTAAGGTTAGGGTTAGGGTTAGGATTTGGATTAGGGTTAGGGTTAGGATTTGGGTTAGGGTTAGGTTTATGTTTAGGTTTAGGGTTAGGGTTAGGGTTAGGGTTTAGGGTTAGGGTTAGGATTAGGGTTAGGATTTGTGTTAGGGTTTGGGTTAGGGTTAGGGTTAGGATGAGGTTAGGATATGGATTGGATAGGGGTAGGGTTAGGGTGAGGATGTTTGTCTTAGGGTTAGGGTTATGGGTTTAGGGTTAGGTTTAGGGTTAGGATTTGGGTTAGGGTTAGGGTTAGGGTTAGGTAGGTGGGTTAGGGTTAGGGTTTAGGTGGTTTTTAGGGTTAGGTTATTATTAGGGTTTAGTGTTAGGTTTTAGGTTAGGGTTAGGGTTAGGTTATAGCATTAGGGTTAGTTAGGGTTAGGGTTTGGTGGGTCGGGTTAGGGTTAGGTTTAGGGTTTGGATATGGATTAGCGTTAGGGTAAGGTTAGGTTAGTGTTAGTGTTAGGTTTTTTGTTAGGTTTAGTGTAGGGTTATGTTATCGTAAGGGTTAGGGTTAGATTTAGGGTTTGGATTTGGGGTGTGGTTAGGGTTAGGGTTAGGGTTATGATTTGGGTTAGTGTTAGGGTTTGGGTTAGGATATGGCTAAGGTTAGGTTTAGGGTTAGGATTTTGGTTAGGGTTAGGTTTGTGGTTAGGGTTAGGGTTAGGATTTGGATTAGTGTTAGAATTATGGTTAGGGTTAGGATATGTGTTAGGATTACGGTTAGGGTTAGAGTTATGTTTAGAGTTAGGGTTTGGGTTACGGTTAGGGTTAGGATTGGTTTAGGGTTGGTTTTAGGGTTAGGTTAAGATTTGGGTTAGGGTTAGGGTAAGGCTTAGTGTTAGTGTTAGGTTTTGGGTTAGGGCTAGTGTTAGGGTTAGGGTTATTTTTAGCTTTAGGTGTAGGGTTAGGGTTAGGGTTAGTTTTTGGGTATGGGTTAGGTTTAGGGTAAAGGTTAGGATTAGGGTTATTTTAGGATTTGAGTTAGAGTTAGGGTTAGGATATGGGTAGGGTTAGGGTTAGGGTTAGGATTTTGGTCAATTTATTTGGGGTTGGGGTTAGGTTTAGGGTTAGGATTTCGGTCAAATTTAGTTTAGGGTTAGGGTTAGGTTTAGGGTTAGGATTTGGCTTAGGGTTAGTGCTATGGTTAGGTTTAGGTTAGGGTTAGAGTAAGGGTGTGTGTAAGGTTTTGGGTTAAGTTCACAGTTAAGGTTAGCATTAGGATTTTGGTTAGGGTTAGGGTTAGTATATGGGTTAGGGTTAGAGTTATAGTTAGGGTTAGTGTTAGGTTTTGGGTTAGGGTTAGGTTTGGCTTAGGTTTAGCGTTAGGGTTAGTGTTAGGGTTAGGTTTCGGGTTAGGTTTGGATTTGGGTTAGGGTTACGGTTAGGGTTAGGGTAGGGTTGGGATAAGGATTATTGTTAGGGTAAGGGTTAGAGTTAGTGTTAGTGTTAGGTTTTCTGTTAGGGTTAGGGTTAGGGTTACGTTTAGCGTAAGGGTTAGGTTTAGGGTTAGGATTTGGGTATGGTTTAGGGTTAGGGTTAGGTTTATGATTTGGTTTAGGGTTAGGGTTAGGGTAGGGTTAGGGTTAGGATATTGGTTAGGGTTACGGTTAGGGTTAGGGTTAGGATTTTGGTTAGGGTTAGGGTTTGGGTTAGGGTTAGGATTTGGATTAGGTTTAGTGTTTGGGTAGGGTTAGGTTAGGATATGGGTTAGGGTTACGTTTAGGGTTAGAGTAAGGGTTAGAGTTAGGGTTAGTGTTAGATTTTGGGTTAGGGTAAGGGTTAGTCTTAGGATTTGGTTTAGGGTTGGTGTTAGGGTTAGAGTTAGGATTTGGGTTAGGTTTAGGGTAAGGGTTAGAGTTAGTGTTACTGTTAGGTTTTGTGTTAGGGTTAGGGTAGGGTTAGCATTAGGGTTAGTGTTAGATTTAGGGTTAGTATTTGGGTATGGGTTAGGTTTAGCGTAAGGATAGGGTTAGGGTTAGGGTTAGATTTGGGTTATGGTTAGGGTTAGGTTTAGGGTAGGATATGGGTTAGTGTTTGGGTTAGATTTAGGATTTTGCTTAGATTTAGGTTTGGGGTTAGGGTTAGTGCTAGGGTTAGGGTTAGGTTAGGGTTAGAGTTAGGGTTAGTGTTAGGTTTTGGGTTAAGGTTTCGGTTAAGATTAGGGTTAGGATTTGGGTTAGTGTTAGGGTTAGAGTTAGGTTTAGTGTAATGTTTTGGGTTAGTGTACGGTTCGGGTTACGGTTAGGCTTAGGGTTAGGGGTTGGGTATGGGTTAGGGTGAGGGTTATGTTAAGGTTAGTTTTAGGGTTAGGATTTGTGTTAGGGTTAGGTCTAGGGTTACGGTTAGGGTTAGGCTATAGGTTAGGGTTAGGGTTCGGATTTTGTTTAGGTTTAGGTTTAGGGTTAGGGTTAGGATTAGGGTTTGGATTTGGGATAGGGTTAGAGTTACAGTTAGGCTTAGTGTTAATGTTAGGATATGGGTTAGGGTTAGGGTTAGTGTTAGAGTTAGTTTTAGTGTTAGATTTATGGTCAGGTTTAGGGTTAGGATTAGGTTTAGCGTTAGGGTTAGTGTTAGGGTTAGGGTTTAGGTTACGGTTTGGATTGATTAGGGTTACGGTTAGGGTTAGGGCTAGGATTTGGAATAGCGTTAGGGTAAGGTTTAGAGTTAGTGTTAGTGTTAGGTTTTCGGTTAGAGTTAGGGTTAGGGTTACGTTTAGTGTTAGGGTTAGGGTTAGGGTTAGGATTTGGATTTGGTTATGGGTTAGGGTTAGGTTTAGGGTTAAGATTAAGGTTATGATTTGGTTAGGGTTACGTTTAGCATTAGGGTTAGGGTTAGGGTTAGGATTTGGGTTAGGGTTAGGGTTAGTGGTAGGGTTAGGTTTAGGGTTAAAGTTAGGGTTAGTGTTAGGTTTTGTGTTAGGGTTAGGTTCAGGTTAGGGTTAGGATTTGTGTTAGGGTTAGGGTTAGGGTTAGATTTAGGGTTAGTGTTAGGTTTTGGGTTAGGGTTAGGGTTAGGGTTACATTTAGCTTTAGCTTAGGTTAGGGTTAGGATTTGGGTATGGGTTAGAGTTAGGTTTTGAGTTAGGATTTGGGTTAGGGTTAGGGGTCGGCTTAGAGTTAGGATTTGGGTTAAGATTGGGGTTAGGTTAGGGTTAGGGTTACGGTTTGGGTTAGGATTTGGCTAAGGGTTAGATTATTGTTATTGTTAGGTTTTGGTTAGGGTTTGGTTTAGGGTTAGGGTTAGCTTTAGCTATAGGTGTAGGTTTATGGTTAGTGTTAGGATTTGGTTATGGGTTACGGTTAGGTTTAGGTTAGGGTCAATGTTAGGGTTAGGATTTTGTTTAGGGTTAGTGTTAGGGTTAGGTTTAGTGTTAGGTTTATGATTTTGGATAGGGTTAGTTTTAGGGTAGGGTTAGGTATAAGTTTTTGATTTGGGATAGGTTTATGGTTACGGTTAGGCTTAGTGTTAGGGTTATGATATAGTTTAGGGTTAGGGTTAGAGTTAGGGTTAGTGTTAGTTTTAGGTTTTGGGTCAGTATTAGGTTTAGGGTTAGGTTTCGCATTAGGGTTAGTGTTAGGGTTAGGGTTCGGGTAGGGTTAGTATTTTGATAAGGGTTAGGGTTAGGGTGAGGGTTAGGGTTAGGATCTGGATTAGGGTTAGGGTAAGGGTTAGAGTTAGTGTTAATGTTAGGTTTTCAGTTAGTGTTAGTGTTAGGGTTACTTTTACCATTCTGGTTAGCGTTAGGGTTAGGGTTAGTATTTGGGTATGGGTTAGGGTTAGGGTTAGGGTTATTATTTCAGTTAGGGTTAAGGTTAGGGTTAGGGTTTGGGTATGGGTTAAGGTTAGGTTTAGGGTTAGGGTTAGGATTTTGGTTAGGGTTAGGTTTAGGTTTAGGATTTGGGTTAATTTTAGTGTTAGTGTTAGGGTTACGGTTAGGATTTGGGTTAGGGTTAGGGTTAGGATTAGAGTTAGTGTTAGGTTTTAGGTTATGTTTAGGGTTATGATCAGGTTTAGGTTTAGCGTTAGGGTTAGGGTTAGTGTTAGGGTTAGGATTTGGGTTAGGTTTAGGATTAGTTGTAAGGTTAGGGTTAGGTTTAGGGTTAGAGTTAGGGTTAGTGTTAGGTTTGGGTTAAGGTTAGGTTAAGGTTAGGTTAGGATTTTTGTTAGGGTTAGGGTTCGGGTTAGGGTAGGATTTGGGTTAGGTTTTGGGTTAGTGTTAGGGTTAGGATTAGGGTTACATTTAGCTTTAGGTTAGGGTTAGGGTTAGGATTAGGGTATGGGTTAGAGTTTAGGTTTTGGGTTAGATTTGGGTTAGGGTTAGGGTTCGGGTTAGCGTTAGGATTTGGGTTAGGGTTGGGGTTAGGGTTAGGGTTAGGATTTGGGTTAGGATTTGGCTAAGGGTTAGATTTATTGTTATTGTTATGTTTTGGGTTAGGTTTTGTGTTAGGGTTAGCTTTAGCTATAGGTGTAGGTTTAGGGTTAGGGTTAGGATTTGGGTATGGGTTACGGTTAGGTTTAGGGATAGGGTTAGTGTTAGGGTTAGGATTTTGTTTACGGTTAGTGTTAGGTTTAGGTTTAGTGTTAGGGTTAGGATTTTGGATAGGGTTAGGTTTAGGGTAGGGTTAGGTTTAAGTTTTTGATTTGGGATAGGTTGAGGGTTACGGTTAGGCTTAGTGTTAGGGTTATGATTTAGTTTAGGGTTAGGGTTAGAGTTAGGGTTAGTGTTAGTGTTAGGTTTTGGGTCAGTGTTAGGTTTAGGGTTAGGTTTCGCGTTAGGGTTAGTGTTATGGTTAGGGTTCGGGTAGGGTTAGTATTTTGGTTAGGGTTAGGGTTAGGGTTAGGATCTGGATTAGGGTTACGGTAAGGTTTAGAGTTAGTGTTAGTGTTAGGTTTTCAGTTAGTGTTAGTGTTAGCGTTACTTTTACCATTCTGATTAGCATTAGGGTTAGGGTTAGTATTTGGGTATGGGTTAGGGTTAGGGTTAGGGTTATTATTTCAGTTAGGGTTAAGGTTAGGGTTAGGGTTGGGTATGGGTTAAGCTTAGGTTTAGGGTTAGGGTTAGAATTTTGATTAGGGTTAGGTTTAGGTTTAGGATTTGGGTTAAGGTTAGTGTTAGTGTTAGGGTTATGGTTAGGATTTGTTTTAGGGTTAGGGTTAGGATAGAGTTAGTGTTAGTGTTAGCTTTTAGGTTATGTTTAGGGTTATGGTCAGGGTTAGGTTTAGCGTTAGGTTTAGTGTTAGGGTTAAGATTTGGGTTAGGGTTAGGATTAGTTTAGGGTTAGGGTTAGGTTTAGGGTTAGACTTAGGGTTAGTGTTAGGTTTTGGGTTAGGGTTAGGTTAAGGTTAGGTTAGGATTTGGGTTAGGGTTAGGGTTAGGATTTGGGAATGGGTTAGAGTTAGGTTTTGTGTTAGGATTTGGGTTAGGGTTAGGATTTGGGTTAGGGTTAATTTGGGTTAGGGTTGGGTTAGGGTTAGTGCTGCAGGAGGCCTTTTAGCCCCAGCAAGATAAACTACTGGCAAGCAGTGAAGTCAAAGGGCCTCACACCATGGGGCCGAAGTTAAAGGGCCTCACACCGTGGGGCCGAAGATGCCTTGTGCCTCACACCGTGGGGCTGAAGATCTAACATCCCTTCACTTTTTGTTCTTGGTCATAAAAGGAGAAAACTTTCCCAAAAGGTACATCAGGCACTACATTATATACATCAATATACAGTAAATAAACGGCATGGAAAATTATCTCTTAAAAACTAATTATTAAACAATTTGACCCACTTGACAATGGGAGATGGTTTATTAAACATGCCTGACAAGCATTACAATACAACTATTATTGTAAGATCTTTTTTGCCTTCCCTTGCAGTTTCTTGGGAAAGTTTTTAAATGAAACTATTTGAGTTAAGAAGTTTCTAGGTAGAAAAAGTTCTGATAGCTGAGTAGCAGCCAGCCCCTGGTGTGAAGGCCATGAGAATAAGAAAAGTTCTTTCTTTCCTTAAGCTTTAGCTTATGGGAATGTTCTGGTGACTATCAATTGTGTTAGGTTATTGTTTAGCTAAAACAATAAATTTTAGTGTAAGACTTAGTTTTTTATTGCCTTCTTGCTGAGAGCACAAAAAAGAGATGTGCTAATTGTTTCTGCTT
>NW_023602776.1:0-10508 GCF_014898055.3 Talpa occidentalis
ACTCATTATATTTCTTTAGCTAGCAGGATATTGTAATAGCCAAATTTAATATATCCTAGGGTGAATAAACGGTGTTACAGAGAATTTTTTTTCAAGGTGATGGGGTTGTGGCATTCTGAGCTTCTCAGACCACACCTGAATATAAAGTACAGTTCTGGACATGGTAGCAAGAAGGGCATGTTTAAGCTGGAGCACTTCCATAAGAACAAATCATAGAGTCAAAAGCCTGATATTGTGCCAGTTTAAAAAAAAAACAACTTTGTGTTTTGTGGAGATAAACATAAAGGAAGTATGACAGATGTCTTTAAATACCTCAAGTGTATCATGTTAAAGGACATTAAGCCTGGTCCATGTAGTCTCAAGGGACAGTACTCAAATAGAGGAGGTTTTGGTTCAATATAAAGTCAGTATCTCTCTAATAACTAGAGCTTTTGAAAGTAGAATAGACTACATCAGTAGGAAATGAATGATACCTCTCAAAATTGTACCTTCATAAGCTAAGAATTTATATTCAGGGAACGCTTCTAGAAAAGACTTCAGTCCAATCTTCAGAAGTCCTCTAAAACCCTTGACCAACCCCTCCTACATTAGTATTGAATAAAGCATGAATGGCACTCATATATGACATCCTATTCTTTGATTCTTGATATTCTACTTCTCAGACTTTTGTCATGCTATGTTCCTTTAGCCAGTATATGAGGAGTGGAATTCTGCAGTCTGAGAATGGTCCAAAAATTTGAAGACAAACAAGTTGGAAGTGATGTACTTCCAAATAGTACAAGCTATAGAAAACTCAGGTAATGATGAAGAATGGTACTGTGTAAGAGTATACAAATAGGCCAAGGGATTTGACTAAAAATGTGATTGACAAAATATGGCTTGTGAGTCAGCTGTCCATATTTATAATGTTTTATTGGAAAACAACTATAGCCATACATTTACATATTACTTGTGGCTACTTTAGTACCACAATGGTTGAACTGAGTATTTGTGACAGAGATCATATGAATGATAATGACTAAAACATTTAATATCTGATATTTAAAAAAAATTGCTACAGGAACTAGGGTTTGAAAACAGATCCAATATATATTACCACCTGACATGACAAATATAACACTATTTGCAATGATTTAAAAATGATCATTTCAATAAATTGTGCCTAGACATACAGCTATGGGAGAAGAAAAATAAATTTGACCAAATATTCACATGACACTCAACAACAAATTCCAAGAAAAGTATAGATATAAATGTAAAATGTTAAGTTTATATAAGATCTTAGAAAATAAGTATCTTTTACCTTGGGAAAGCAACTAGATATTGAACAGGAAACAAAAAGAACTATTGATATAGGAAAAAATTGATAAATTTGACTTCATTTAAATTATGAATTTTTTGTTTATCAATAGATAGCATTGAGAGATCAAAGCATTTGCATAACAAAGTACTATAAACATATCAATGTGTATTATACCTTCACAAATGGTTATGTATGGGAAAGTATCCTATGATTATATAAAGCCTATTACAAATGAACTGAAAAATACATTTCATGAAAATATATCACAAATATCAGTTATTTCACAAAAAAGACATTGAATTTCCAATTAATGTTGAAAAGATACTCAACATCAAAAGTAATGAGTAAATGAAAATTAAAATCATAACATAGATGTTGATTTCAAAGATTGTACACATGAAACACAATATTATAAACCAATATTACTTTAACAAAAATAATTAAAAAATTATCACATAACATAGTCTTACATTCTCATTAAAATATGGGTATTCTAAAACTACAATAACAAGCATTGTTAAAGAGGAGGTGGAGCAGCTGAAACTATTTTACACTGGTTGAAGTATTGGTTGTACAGAAAATTGGCTGATAAAATCTACTGCAAAAAAGTATTGGATTATACCTCAATAATTTCAAAAGAAAAATAGATCCACATGCACCAAAAAGACAAGAACAATAGTCTCTATAGTAAAAATACCACACTCCCAGACTTCAAACTATGCTATAAAACTGTAGTTATCAGAAACAGTATGGTACTGTAACAAAAACAGACACATAGGCCAATGGAATACAATTAAGAGTCCAGAAATACCCACATTTATATGGACAATTAATCTATGACAGAGGTGTCAAGAGTATACATTGGAGAAGGGAAAGCTTCTTTATGGTGTTGGGGAAACTGGACATCCACATACAAAAAAAAAAAAAAAAGCTAGACCACTATCTCACACAATACACAAAAATTAACTCAAAATGAATACAAGGCTAGTATGTAAGACCTAAAAACATAAAATACAGAGAAGAAAACACAGGCAAACTACTCCATAATACAGGCTTCAGTGTACTTTGAACAGCAAGAAAAACATAAGACAATCGAAACTAGTGGGACTGCATTTAACTAGAAGCTTCTGCACAGTGAAAGAAACTATGAGTAACACAAACAAAAAAACACCTTGTCAAATGGTAAAAGATATTTTCACACCATTCATTTTAAAAGGCTGATATCCCAAGACCTACAAAATACTCATAAAACTCAATTAAAAAAAATCAAAACATGGACAGAAGAGCTAAGTAGTACTTCTCCAAAGAAGACATACAGATGGCCAAGAGACACATGCAAAAGTGCTCATTATCAGTTTTCTTCAGAGAAATGCAAACCAAAATCACAATGAGATACCACTGCACACCTGTGAGAATGGCTCAGTTGAAAAAGAACAGAAACAAGTGTTGACAAGGATATAAGAAAAAGGAATTCTAAATACTGCTAATGCGAATGTATACTGGTCCAGACTGTATGGAATATGAAAATTTCTCAAAGTATTAAAAACAGATATAACATATGATCTAGTAATTCTACTCCCTTGTACAAACCTAAAGAATGAAAAAACTCTAATTCAAAGGGATATATACACTCCTATGTTAATTATAACCCTATTTAGAATAGCCAAACTATGGAAATGATCTAAGTTGCTAAAGGACAGATCAGTGGATTGTAGTATATATACACAATGGAATACTACTCAGCTACTAAAAACACAAACTCTTGCCATTTGCATCAACAGGGATGAAACTGGAGGGGATTATCCTAAATAAAATAAATCAGAAGGAAAAAAGACAAACACATAATGGTGTCACTTACATGTGAAATATAGAGAAATAAAACCAAGGAAATATAAGCAAACTAATAATCAACTCTACTATAGAAATAGAACTCTGCTATAGAAACTCTACTATAGAAATCTCACTATAGCATCGAGGTTCCCATAGGGAGAGGCAAAAAAGAGATAACATAATGAGAAAGTGCACAATCGACTATGGTGGAGGAATATGGGTGCCTTGGTGGTGGGTATGGTGTGGTGACATACACGTGATGGGTGTGATCCTAGACCTCTAAATCATCTGTAAACCAATATTTACTCAATTAAAAAAAAAAGAATTATCACCCCAAAAGGAAACCACCCAAGTGTTTACCAAAATTAGAAGGACTACAAAATTAGAAGGAATGCTAACATTAAAAGTATGTTAAATTTATATAACATACTCTTAACAATGAAAATGCTTGAAACATGCACACATACATCAATAAAATAGATTAATTTCAGTGTTAAGTGAAGGATATCAAGCAAAAATGCCTACTGTGTTATTTTAGTTACATACATTTTCAAAAGCAAATGAAAAATGACAGCTTCAGGAGAGTAGTTACCTTAGGAAGGGTTGTAGATAAAGTGAAGAACTTGAAGGGGCTTTCAAAAGGCTAGGGATGTTTTAGTTCTTGAGGGTAAATACCCAAATGTGCCTACTTTGTAAATATTAATTGATTTATGTATCTATAATATATGTACTCTTTGGATCTATATAATATGTCAATAAAAGGTTGCTTTAGAATTGTGACCTCATCTTCTACCTCAACTGTTGAGCAGCTTATAATATTTACTATGACTACTATCTGTAAAAAGAGAATGGAGAATAAAAACAAAATCATGATCATTCCTGTATGATAATTTTAATATATATGTGTATATATATAATTTTATGCTAGTAAAATTTACAGGAATTACTTCTAATAAGAATAAAAAATTAATCAAACTTCATTTATATTAACATAGTTGAACTTTTAGTCTCAGCTGTGTAAAGCTATATTTGTTGTTATGAACAACTGACTTCCAATTACAATACACTCTTCCAAATTACTCTTACAAAAGGTATCCAGAGAAATGCCTATTATGATGGTGGTATTAGACATTTTATTGTCTAACCTGTCCTTAGATGGGTAATATAATATTTTATTATCTAAATATTGACTTTTAGACTTTTCATCACTATAAATAACCTCATCCTTTAAGTCCTTTATTTCATTTTTATCACCATTTCATCTTCTTTCCCTTACTGTCTCATTAACGGTTATCTTTCTGTTGAACACGTAAAGAAAAAAGCCACCCAATATTCTACATTCTTGAATTTTACTATCTTTTGATTATAAACACTTCAGTGCAGATATTATTTTCCCCATGGGTATAAAATAACTTTTTATCTACTTTGTGGGCCATCAGTTTCCCCTGTTTTTCATGTTAAACTAAATTTGTTCTCTTTTTTCCAGCCCATCACTTTTCTTTGTCCTATTTATCTTTTGCAGTCTATAGTATTTTGTTTTAAAAAAGATTTATTTATTTATACAAGAACTGGGGTACAGGAGATGTGCGGGAGGGTGAGAGGATTCACCAGAGACAGAGCAGGAACAGAACAGGCAGATTGACGAAATACACTGCTGAGGAGAGCAGTGGGTGAGACAGGAGAGGTCTGCCGTGCCATGTGGGATTCTCGCCAGCCAACCAGGATAGAACCCGCGCTGCAGAGGCTGCGGACAGCTTCACAGTGTGGTGCTCAATCGCCTGCGCCACCAGAGAGTCCCCAGGAGTAATTTTTTTTGAATGGAGTTTTCCATTTTAGTAAAAAAATGATTTATTAGGATATGCACTGTTTTTATCTGTTTGGTGTGCACCATGGCATGCACTTGAAAACCAAATTCATCCAGTATGCTCAGAAGCAACCACATGCTGTATGGATCAATGTACTGTGATTATACTTAAGTTTTTCTTTTAGCTAGGCACCACAGTTGGATGGGCCACGCATCGAGGGAAGATTACACCTTCAAATTTCCATCATACTTAGTTTAAAAAATTCTCTTAAGGAAATCTTTACATGTAAAATGCAGATTACAAAGTTTACATAGATAAAAACAGACCTCTTTATATTCAAAGATGACTAAGCAAGGAAACCCAATTTCTGCAACCACTTCTTAGCTTATAGTATAGTGTAATGTGAAAATAAGTCAAAGATACAATGTTTTTAATTTATCAAAATGTAGAAAGTATAATCAAAGAAATACCAAATAAGTAGCTTATAATGATTTACAAATTTGAGTGGGCCACCATCATGTGAAGAAGTCATGAGTTTCTCTTAATTAATATATAAAACAACAAGCATCTTTTCAAGCAGATAAGATATTAGGTAATTCTTTTTTGTTTTTGTGAGACCCTCGCCGGTGGCTGGGGAACAAACTGGCTGTGGGCAGCCTCGCAGCCCAGCGCTTAACCACTGCACCACCAGGGGAGGCCCGATATTAGGTAATTCTTTAAATAACCCCAAGTCTGATTTATCTGAAAAGTTGATTGCATATAAAACAACCTTTAAATGTAGATGGAGGAGAGCATCTCTCATCCCTCTTTCCTGACTTTACTTAAAGGAATCTAAGCTTGGGAAAAATGAGAAGGATTCCCAATCATTTTATTGGTGATAAAACAATTGTTCAGTAGTATGTTCAATTTATAGTATCTTCAGCGATTTTTTTGCAAAACATGTATTCTGACTGAAAAAAAAATGCAAGTTATTTGGCAAATCCATTGAAGGCATGTATATTTCATTCCACTCCACACAAGAATCTTTTTTTTATTTACCCCTTTTTTAAAATCTACTGGAACTATTTATAGCCCAACTAAAAATCCTAAATTTGATTTTTAGAATTCTCTATTCAGTCTGGACATCCAATTTGCAATGGCTATAAATTCTGGAGCTCTGTGGAAGGTTATGCAATATTCCATTTTGTTGATGTCACCTTTATTGAACTATCCAAAAGCTGAGCAGCAAGTACTAATAATTTTTTTATATCATTTAGAGTGCCTTTTCTGAAAGCAGGTGGGAAATCATTGAAATGGTTTTCAGGTTAGATAAAACAAATTCCTCCCATTTAATTTCCACTGGGTCTCAGCAAAATGTTTTCTGTAAATAGTAAATATTTTAGACTTTTCAGGCACTCTTTGTTACAACTTCTTAACTATTCTGTAATAGTTCAAAAGCAGGCATGGCGGTCATAAATGAACAAATGGGAATGACTGTGTTCCAATAAAACTTTACTTACAAAAGCAGATGTCAGTCTAAATTTTGGTGACCACTTTTCTAAGTCATTCCTGAAATTCCTTTATTTTAAGGGAGTGACCCCTTTTATAAAATAAGGGAAACTATATGCTCTTAGGCATTACATACAATTTTGTAGAAATGATCTTTTAGTTCCAAAAAAGGAGGATTTAATTGGGCCAAAGAAAAGACTACTGAGGCCTAAGCATAAATAAAGGCTGCATTTGGTGACAATTATTGGAATAATTGTGGAGGGAAAAGTATTGACTGGAAACAGAAGGCAAATCTCAGTGCAGTGAAGTAATAACTTTTCCCATATTCATGTCAGCTCACTTATTCATTTATTTAATTATCTTCTCAGCTAAACATTATTGAGCGATTATTATATCAAGAGATACCATACTAGATATAAGGATAGGACAAGTAATACTTAATAGCCAAATTCCAAGTCCTCACAAAGTTTTCAGTCTAAAAGGAAATATAAACATCAAGTAAGTAGTTCAAAGAATAATGAATACTGCAGAAGAGAAGCAGATTATGCTGTGAAGGTAGATGATGGAAGATTTATGTAGAAGATCAGGGTGATGTGGGGTGGAGATGCTAATAAAACATCTCTGAGAAAATTACGTTGAAGTTTTGATATTAAGAATAAATCAGAGTCAGTCAGATAGGAGACTAAGAGAGGGGAGGGAGTTAGGAAATTAAGAGTTTTATTATTCAACTTGCTGTTTATTCATTTTCTAAAGTCATATCTTTTGCATTTGTACTTAATTAAGACACTAAGGGTAACCTTGTTGAACTTGTATTATACAATACAATAAATATTTTCCTACCATGATTACTGGATAGGAATTTCAGATGCTTTGGGACAGAAATGAAAATTTGTGTGATCCCATAGTGAGCTCTTCTGGATTCTGGGCCCAAATTTTGCCATGTTGCATGTTTGACATTTATCTCTTTAGTGAATAGAAATATCTAATTGAGATTAAATCAAAGATTCAAGGAAACATTTTTGCCAGGATGAAAGTTATGCTGAGAATAAATATTCACAGACATAGAAAGAAGGAAGGATGGAATGGAGGGAATGAGAGAAGGAAGGAGGAGAGAAAGGAGAGAGAAAGGAGAAAAAATAGCCATGGTATGAAGAAATGCTGACTAGTGAATAATAGAAGAGAAATATCTTCAGTTTATTCTGAGGAGTTTTAAAGTCAGAATGGCAACTAGAAGGCATTTGGGGAATTATTTTGTGAATAAGTGTCAAATCTGTTGAGAAACTAATAAACTCTCTAAACTGTCATAGCCTGACTTCAGTAAAATACTCAGTTTTTCTAAGACTTACTCATATTCTAACAGGTAAAGTTTTTATCTAAAACTGGTGTCCTTGATAAATACTGCACTTGTTTCTTCTTAGTATTTAATTATCTGTATATTGTGGATGCTACACCACAGATTTACAAGACTTGGGTCAAGAGAATTGGCACAATTGAAGCCTTTCTTTATGATTCTGACATTTTCGTTTAAGAAAGAATCCAGAACTTCAGCAAATAGTGTAAAATAAAATGAAAAATACATTCCTACAATTATCATTTCTTTCATCACCCATATGACTTTAGGGTTACCAAGACACACTAGTCTTGAGATGCCAATACCTATCTTCAAGTCTTCTGAAGAGATTTTAGATCCAATAGACTGAACCTTGACATATTTGGGTAATTATATATATATATAATATATATTACATATATTTTTTTAAAGATTTATTTATTCATGCATATAAGAACTGGGGTAGAGACCAGATGTGCAGGACAGTGAAAGGATTCACCAGACAGAGCAGGGAACAGAACAAGCAGACTGAAATACACTGCTGAGGGAAGCAGCGGGCGAGACAGGAGAGGTCTGCTATGCCTTGTGGGTATCTCCACTGCCAGCCGGGATCAAACCCTCACTGCAGAGGCTGCGGACAGCTTCACAGCTCTGCGCTTAACCTCCTGAGCCACCAGGGAGGCCCTGGGTAGTTATTTTTTAAGGGAATATTTGTACATCATTGTTAGGGTGAAACATCACTGATAAGATATTACTTTGTAATTAATGCAAGTTTTGATATTATCAAGGAGTACATTGAAGGACCAGCTATACAAGTGAATACATTGAGATAACTATTTCACATTAAAAGTATTTATTTTTAAGAGCGTATGGAACCTATTTTGAATCAGGCAGATTTCTTCTTGTTTCTTACTGCCATATTGAAAATTCTAGTTTCTAAACAGCTTGACTCAGCAATTCCCTGTTTTCTCCTTATCAGCAACTATAAAAGAAATACAAAATCATATGTTAATTGTTACAAAAGAATATACACTGCAGCCTTTTATATGAAAACTCTTACCAACCATTCATAAAAGGGCAAATGAACTGAAGAACCAATCCAAAATATTCTGTACAAATGACCCACTCTCGGACCACCTCCTTACTCCTTACTTGACCCTTTAAAGATTCCCTATTCCCTGAACCTGGAAGAACATACCTTGGGTCCGCCTCTTATCATGGCCCCTGATCATGACCCATAGTCTTTAATAAATACTTCTTGATCATATTTCAGCCTGAGTAGCTCTCTACCAACAAGCCTACACTAGACAAACAGCAATATAAATGGTTAACTCCTAACAAACACTGAGATATCAGTATAAAGCTCACTTGTGTAGCTTCTTTAAATCTTCTAAACAAGCAAAAATTCCTTACATAAAACTTCTCATAGCTTAAGGTCATTTTCTCTTTCTGCATTCCCTTTCTGATCACACTGGTACTTTATCCTCACTGATTGATTATTGGATGGATTAATCTTCCACAAAACACTGGAAATAATATGAGTATGGGAAACATGTCTACTTTGCATATTTTGTGTCCCAGAAAAGTGTCTGCAATATCACATGGTAGATGTTGAAAAACATTTGTTGAAAGAATAAATCACTAAAGAGGACATTGCGTAAAATAATAGCCATTAGATTTATAGAGGGCAAAATATATTTATAGAAGGTAGCTATCTAAATGCTTTGATTTGTGTAACATAGTCAAAGGAATCCTCTTAAAAAGGTATGTATAATCAGATTGCTAAATTATATTTAAAATTATGTACATTTAAATTATACAAAATATTATAAACTTAATATTTTCTTAGGGATTTTCTGGTAAAACAGTTATCTATATATGTAAATACTACATTAGATAGTAGATTCTACAATTGGATTTACTAGAATGTGTTTATTTCTAGATTTGTCAGTGCGTAGGCAAAAATTCACAGATCTAGTTTTTCCGATTAGTCTTAGGGCCTCATAAATAGAAAATTTGTGTGTAAGTGAGCGAGTGATATAAGGAGGAAGGAAAAAAAAAAGGATTTAGAGCTACAATGGTATAGTGGTTTAGAGCGTCACATCACGTTAGTACTAGATTGTTAGGATTCATAATCTTCTCCGCAACAGGCATTTGCTGTGTGTCTCATGCCAGTTACTTAACTGTCAAATGTAAAATGGACTTAATAAATGTGCCTACACTATTAAGAAATTAATAAAAATTAATGCATGCAGAGTGATTAGAAAGCAGCAATCACACTTTCGGTTCTACTTTCACAATGAATTTTCCATCTTCATACATTTTAGGGCTACAAGTATGTTGTACTTTTCAGAGTCATAACTCTTTAGAATTTGACCAGTTAGAAGAATGCAAAGTTGTGGTCTAATATTTAGGGAAAACTGCAAAAGGCAGTTTGCACTTAGACCTTCTTGTTGAGATTTTAGTATTTATTATTTCTGTGGTAAACATTAAAAAGAATTAGAATTGATAGCAAAACCAAGGAGGTGATATCATTAAAATATTTCTTGCTGCAATTTTTTCCCCCTATGTTCCAAGTTTTCTAATATAAATAGTTGCATTTTATGGATGGTAACAATAAGCATGAATATGGATGCCACTATTTTTTTTTTAAAAATACATACTATAGGGGAGGAAAAAATTATTTTACCTCTACCTTTTTAGATTCTTAGTTGAGACACTTTCTATAATAAAAGACAGATTAGCCAGAGGA
>NW_023602777.1:0-10501 GCF_014898055.3 Talpa occidentalis
GGGAAGAATAGACCCAAGCCCTGTAAACTGGGGTTTGCTTCCCTGGCTCTTCAGGGGCCTGGTTAAAGGAGCCAGGAATCCTGGGAGGAGGCCAGCAACTCTAGTCTCTACTAGCGTGATGTGTGGATCCCAGCACCTGCCCAAAAGTGAGCCCTTATCAACATCACCCCCCTATTTTTTACCATTAATCTGTATCCCATTTGCACAGATTAGCTACTTCTCTCAAGTGGACACAGTCCTGACCTGATTGGGGGCGGTAGTGGGAGGGCTGGAGGGATACTGGGAACCCACAACCTCGCCTCCATTCATAATGGCTGTGTCTTTGCACCCCCCAGCTGCTCTGGCACCGGTCAGTGGCTCAGACTCTGGGGCAGGAATTTCTGGGCAATCTGGTCAAGTGGATCAAGGAGCCCAATCTTACGATGAAAGAAATTGGCCTCCGTGGAATCGGCAACCTGGCACTGCACCCAAAGCAGGTGAGTGGGGGAACGCCAACAGGAGTCCGGTCTGGTCCCTGAGCATTTAATTCACCTCCCTGGGTCTCTATAAACCCAATGTATTCCTGAGCCCCTCATCCTTGGGAAGTGACGCCCAGTTTGTAGACCTACGCAGAACAACCGTCAGGTGTTAAACCCCAGCCAGCATCAGCCTTCCACTCCCTGGGATTCCTCATGCCTGTTTCTCTCAGGCACCATTTCTTTTCTCAAACCATCGACCCCAAGGGTTGCACGAGCCCCAGGCGGTGACCCATTTCTGCCTTCTTCCAAACAGTCAGAGTCTCTGCAAAGCCTGGCTCCATTCTTGCGAAACTTCCTGAAGAGTGAGGTACGAGTGACAGTGCAGGCCGTGAAGACTTTGCGGAACATCATCTGCCACGGGAAGGGGATGGAGGCCAAGGTCGTCTTTTGCAGCATCTCCAAGCAACTGCGTCCACTCATTAATGATGTATGGCCCCAAGTCCCTAGGCTCAGTGGGAAACAGTATGGGCTGGGGCTGAGGCTGACACTTGGCAGCTGAACAGAGGACACAGGGGCAGGACTGTGGGACTGTGCTGGAAGACTGACGCTACTGAGGGGCAGGGCATGGGATTGTCCCAGCTGTGCCCCCTGTTACACACTGATCTGGCACATGCTTCTCACTTAACCCACTTGCTCTCTCACCAAAAGTTTCCTGAAGGAGCTACTGGAGAAAACACACCAACACAGTGAGAGGAAACTGGGGAAAGTTCAGGAGTTCTTAACAACTCTGTAGAGTTACCTTCCTCAGCTCTTCCCTCTCGGTGACATCCTTGGTGTTACAGCTCTTGGGGACTCCCTTCCCCCCACCCTCCAGTCTTTTGCCTACAGAGCTGGGTCTTTAGTTTTCCCCAGTGCCAGGCACTTCTGTGACTGGGCCCACACCTGGGTCAAGCGGCACGAGGAAATAAGACAGTGAGGGTTTGCCCACCACAGCTCCTTCCAAAGCAAAATAAATTTCTTCTCCCAAGGGTTTTGGCCTCTGTAGACCCCTTTGGGGGCTGCTAGGCCTGCGAGGCTGGGACCTGAGAGAAAGGAGGAAGCAAAAGAAAAGAGGGCTTCCTCGGTCTCTTTGAGGACTTTGCGTTTCCTTCTGGCTCATGGAGACGAACTAAAGGGCTCTCTTAGATGTCTCTGTCTGTTCGGGGCCTGCTTCCAAGCTCTGGCGGCCTTGCAGGCAGGCTGGGCAGAGCAGTAGACCTGACAACCAGGCCCGTCAGGGATGGAGGCCAGGGAGGTTTGGCTCCCTTCACCGCAGTAGCTGGAGTATCAGCAGCCTCTCCACCTTTGGTCTGTGAATTTCCCTTATTTTCTCGTAAGATCAGCTGTACATTTCAAAGTATTTTTGTATATAGTTTATCTAGCATTGAAGGGTGTTGATTAGTGGAAAGGTTGTCCAGTTATCTTTTTTTCTGGAGCAGTAAGTTGATGTTAGTGATTCAATAGAAATAGTAAACAGTCATCATCCCCACAGTGGCCACCTGGCCAAAGGCAAAGAACCTTGAGGCTGCGGGGGCCTGACCTCTGGGTTCTCGGCTCTACTTTTCTACTCCTGTCATCCTGTGAACATACCCAGGCGCTGCTCTGGCTTTCCTCATCTGTAAAATGGTCTATTATTATGTTTGGTATGTCTTCTTTTCTTTCTGTTCGGGTCTTTGGAGTTTCTTTAGTTTCTTATTTCCTGTTTCCATGTTTCTTTTTTTTTCTCATCTCTGTGTCCACTTTGAAAGAACTGCTGGGCTTTACTAATTCATCCTTTTGCTGTGGTGATTCTGCTGTTCTACCCATCTATTGAATTTTTTTTAAAAGATTTATTTATTTATGCATACAAGTGCTGGGGTACAAGGTGTGGGGGTTGAGAGGATTCCCTAGAGACAGAGTCGGGAGCAAAACAGGCAGATTGACTAAAATATACTGCTGAGGGGAGCAGCGGGCAAGACAGGAGAGACAGGTCTGCTGCGCCATGTGGGTTGCTCCGCCGGGGATCAAACTCGTGCTGCAGTGGCTGGTGATAGCTTGATAGCATTGTCTTTAATCCCTGCACCACCTGGGAGGCCCTAAAAATATGTTTTTTAATCTATTTCTTTTTTGGATATCCTTTAAGGATTCAGGGCATAAAAGGACGGTTGAGGCAATGCTCAGTCACTTATCTTTAGCTAATCTGCATGTGATACCTTTTTTCTTTGTTCTTTTAATTAAATACTAACATTCACCCATCTCTGTTTAGTCACTAGGCGCACCTAACTCATAATTGTTGCTCAATTATATGTTCAATTAATATCTAATACAATCCTTAAATATATAATATGTAACACGATGTATTTAATATAAATATATTTAACATATAGTATATATTTAATATAGTCAATAATAAATAAACCATTAATATATAGTATAATCCTGAAAATATACGGAGTTTTGATATACAGAGCTGTTGGTGATCACTGATAGCCAACACAAATGTAGGTTGCACATTTATTACTTTTTATAGGTTTATACATTTATCAAATTATCCATTTATAGGCTTATACAGTTATCACTAGGATATTCAATGCATTTTTTAAAATTTGGCATTCTTGAGCTATATCCTTAGGAGAGAATAAAGTTGCCAGCTGTACATAGGGCCCATAGCAGACCTGAAACTGTGATCTCGGATTCTCTAGCACAGTGCCTTAACAAACAGACTCATCAGCTTTGAACTCAGTGACACTGAGTGTGTTGCCTTTATGTAAACGTATTGCAACAGAGCACTTTGGACACGCAGAATGAGAGGTGGGCAGATGGAAGCCAGGCCAGGCAGGATCAGATGGAAACCACAGCCACATAATCTCCATTTTGCTTTTCATGGCAGGAGAGGGACGAGGTGAGGATCGCAGCCACCTCTGCTCTGGGTCACATGCTACGTCAAGTGGGCAAATTTAAGCCTGGATCCTCCATCCAAAAAGAGATTTATACCTTTCTCGTCCCCCTGCTGCTCAGCATCCAGGACACCAACATCGAGGTGATTAAGGTACTGTGGCCTCTGTCCTGCCAGCCCCAGCTGGTTTCAGCCTCTTTCTGCCAGAGCCTAGCCCCTTCCCTGTGGCTCCTGGCCTTACCACAGCTATACGTTATTTATCCATCTCTTCAGTATCACCTGGATTGGCTGAGCATTTCCGCCCCTCCATTTCAGTGCCATCTGTCTTACCTGATCGAGTTCTGCTCCTTAAAGTATTGATGTCTTGTCCTAAACAGGGTCCCATGTTTCACCCGATGCTGATTACTAACCCCAGCTACCACTTGGGTCTAGCTTTGTGGTCTTCTACTTAGCCTGTGGCCTGACTCTACAGAGTTTAGGACTGTGACTTTGGGGTTCCCTTTGCTCCACCCCATAGGCCTGTGGAGGAGCCCTGACCGAGTGGACTAAGGTGATTGTCTGGTCGTCACTCACGGAGGCCTTCCGGCACACCACCCTCAGCGACCACATCCACGTGTTGGAAGAAACATGCAAGTACCTGGTGAGTGAGCCTGGAGGAGCCAGGGCACAAAGTCCCTGCTAGTGCCTCACTGGCAGGCGAGGGGGTGGCAGAGAGAAGATATAGGCCCTCCGTTTTGCCATCCTCATTCCTTATCATCAGTAAACTCAGAGCCCACATTGGAGGTCCCAGTCCCTGGGCCTCCCTGTCTGATCCTCCTGGCATCCAGCCTCTGCCTTTAGGGCTCAGGGAGGTCATGCAAGGTCAGGGGATGGCCTGAGGCCTGCCCCTGTGAGGACTGTAGGAAGAGCTGTCCCCAGGAGGGGCCAGGGCTTCAGTGAGAAGCCATGAAATTAGTCTGTGGCTCGTTGCAAGTCAAGCACAGGGCAAGATTAGGAATCCTTGTCCAACAGTAAACATTTAAAGGCTAAGCAAGTGGGTTCGGGACTAACAGGAATAATTCTAATATGATGAATCGTGAGGCTTATTGCCTGACACAGGTAGAACGTTTTACAGTTGACAAAATGCTTTTATACCCATTATCCCATTGGAGCTTCACAGTTCTGTGAGGGAGGTTGCACAGGTTTAACTTCAGCTCGCGAGCAAACTGAAGGCTCTAAGCTTCCAACCTGGGTCACCTGCTCCACAGCCGAAGCCCTTTACGGGCTTCCTCCTGAGTCTGCACTGCTGCTGGCTGGTGTGCCCCAGCGTGCAGGTTGAAGCTGGCTGAAGATGCCATGGTTCGACCATGGACAGGCTGAGCGGCCACGGCTGCAAAAAGGGTCTTTAGCTAAGAGCCCAGTAGCCCCAGCTCCCGGTCAGCGCCACCCCTGTTTGACCCCACAGGTGGGCACAGGCAAATTGCAGCTCGTGGGGGACTTACTGTCCCAGAGCTTTGACTTCCTGAAGAGCCCTCAGTTCTTCCTAAGGGCAGCTGCACTCAACTTCATAGGTAAGGTGACTCTGCCCCTCTCTCCAGCAGGGGGGCCCTCCTGGCCCAGCTGCTAAAGGGCTAAGTCAGAATCATGGTACCATGAGGCAATTCACTCCCTTTCCTAACTCTGGACTAACTGTGATCAGGCCCAGGGAGGAAGAGGGGGCTATATGCCTTTGCCCCAGCTCTGCATGTCTGGGGTCTCCCATCTGTCTGTGCTCTGCTTTGTGGGGAGAAGAATCAGAGACATTTGAGAGGGGAAAAACTACTGCTTCCTCTGGAACCCCGTGAAGTTTTCAAAGTATGCTGTTTCAAACTACAACAGTAGTAGATGTACAAGTTAGAAAACCTAAAACATTCAGACTAAAAAAAAAGAAGAAATAATGCCAGAAATTCCAATTTCATTTGGAATGAACCACTGTTAACATTATAGAGTTTTTCCCCTAAGAATATATCTCCTCTGTCCCCTCTCACCCACACCCTCATATTTTCTCCCTCATGCATAGCATTTTTTTCAAACTGCAAAATTTGGTATGGTTCTTTGGCCTTACTGCATCACAACCACATAGATCACATGCTTTTCAACTTTCTTTTTTTTTTTTCTGTTTTTAAAGATTTCTTTATTTATGCACACAAGAGCTGGGGTACAGGCCAGAGATGCAGGTAAGAGGATTCACCAGAGACAGAGTGGGGAACAGAATAGGCAGATGGGACCTCCCTGATGGCACAGCAGGTTGAGCGCAGCTCTGTGAAGCTGTCCATCAGCCTCCACAGTGCGGGTTCGATTCCCGGCTGGCCAGAGAGAAACCCACATGGAGCAGCAGACGTCTCCTGCCTCGCCCGCTGCTCCCCTCAGCAGTGTATTTTGGTTGTCTGCCTGTTTTTCTCCCTGCTCTGTCTCTGGTGAATCCTCTCACCCTCCCAAGTCTCTGGCCTATACCCCAGTTCTTGTATAAAAATAAATATTTTAGAATAGGCAGATGGATTGAAATACACTGCTGAGGGGAGCAGTGGGTGAGACAGGAGAGGTCTGCTGCGCCATGTGGGTTGCTCCCTGGCCGGCCGGGGATTGAACTTGTGCTACAGAGGCTGCGGATTATTTTATAGTGTGGTGCTTAACCCCTTGTACCCCCAAGGAGGCCCTCAACAATATTTGTAATGGTTGTTCTTTGAAAGGGACACTCCTACCCAGGTCCAAGGCAGTTCTTAGATACATTCCTTGCTAGAAATGGTTTCCAAATATCCTTGTTCATTACTGAACCTGGGGAAGGGGGCAGCCGAAGGCCAAGGACTTTATACCTTTTACATTTAGGGTTCACGGTAAAGAGGCTAAACATGAAACTCATCCACCCCAAAGATGTGCAGCTCTTGCGGAGTGGTGAGTCACAACCCTGTACTTCGGTGGGTTCCCTGGGTGGTTGGGGCGAGGTAGGAAGGAGGATGGGAAATCATAAGGACATGTTTCATTATTTTAAGAAAAATTTATTTTCACCGCTGTAAATGTTATCAAAGTAGACAATAACGAAAAGTTGGAGGAAGAAAACAACTTCTCTGTTGTCGCGCTAGTTGGATAAAAACTGCCAGCACAGAGGCAGGTGCTAAGGCTGGTGATGCCCCGGTGGTCAGACACAGTCCCTGCCCCCTGAAGAACTAGCAGCTTTGTATTCTTTTTGATTGTAGTAAAATATCTTCAGATTAATTCATATGTAGAGGACCTACATGACTGTACTCTCTTTGCAAAATAATAGGTTAACGTTAGCAATGAGGGCTAAGTTCCACTAACCCCCAAGTCTTGCTTCTTCTTCCCTATTCCCCTGCCTGATTGCTCCACAATCCCACGCTTTGTTTATGGACTCACAGAATATATGCATGGATTATAAACGTGTTATGTATAAGTTTCTGCAACTTGCTTCCCCCCCCACCCCTGGCCCCCACTTTTCATATGTTAGTACAAACAGGTCTTTTTTTTTTTTAAGATTTATTTTATTTATACAAGAACTGGGGTACAGGCCAGAGGCACAAGAGGGTGAGAAAATTCACCAGAGACAGAGCGGGGAGCAGAACAGGCAGACAGACTGGAAACACTGCTGAGGGAAGCAGTGGGTGAGACAGGAGAGGTCTGCCGCACCATGTGGGTATCTGTATTGCTGGCCGGGAATCGAACCCACGCTCCAGAGGCTGTGGACAGCTTCACCGCGCTGCGCTCAACCTGCTGCACCACCAGGGAGGTCCCAAACCTGGCATTTAGATGCTTGGATTACTGTTGGTATTTTATACAGATATATTAGACTTCCATACAGCATTACCTGCACACTGTTCCTTTTTGTGTCTCTGACATCCTTTGAGGATCATTTTTCTTCATCGTGAAATACAACTGTTAGAGGTTTCTTTAGTGCAGGTTCCTTGATGGTTATACTCTCTTCATTTTTGTTTATTTGTAATGATTTTTTTCTTTCCCTCATTCTTGCAAGAAGATTTTCCTAATAACACAATTCTAGAACAACAGTTATTTTCTCTCCTCACTTTAAACATTTCAGATGATTGTTTTGTAGCTTTCTTTGTTGCTAGTAAGAAACCCGGTGCTGCTCTAGTGTTTGTTCTTTTGCAAACAATCTATTCCTTTTCTCTGCTTTAAGATGCTTCCTCAGAAGTATCTTGTCGCTGCTTCTAAGTGACAAGGGAGCAGCACCAGCACCATTGGGGTTTGAACCCTGGCTTCTGTTCTGACCCTCACTTGCTATACCTGCTCATTTTGTGGAACTGCTCTCTCGACTGGATAGGCCCCGATTCCTAGTCACCATTGTGGAATTTCAGGGAAAGTCTATCCAGACCAGAAACCCTAGACTCCTCCCCATATCCCAGGAAATTCATGTTGCCCCCCTCATCCCATCCCAGAAAGACGGCGTAAACCACAAAGACAGGAGGCCAGCCTCGTTTTCTGTTCTAGGAGAAAGGACATAACACAAAGCTGTACCCCACCAATGGGTGTGAGGACCCTTTTCCTTTTATGAGCCAAGATTCTTCCAGTTTTGATTCTTTGCATGCTAAGCAATTCCCTGTCCCCATCCCCTCGGTTCCCACCTGAATCTAAACCCCCAGCTGCCATTCCTCTCTGCTCACTGGACCACTTTAACCATCACAACACCCTTTTTCTCTTCTCCACTCTCTTCTCCCTCAGCAGCCAGTTCTCCTTAGCTCTGTGCACCTGGAACCATAGCGCCCCTTTATGGGAAACTCGTCAGTAACTCTGAGGGTAGCCGCTGGCCCCTTAACCTTAATCAGGGCCACAGGGCCCTGAATGAGCTGGCTTGTGTCCCCAGCCTTCACCTCCATCATGGCCCCCTTTACTAGCAGCTGCGGCTAATTTCGACAGCAAGATTCCATCACCCTTCCTCCCAATGGAGATGTTCCCCCCTGCTCTTCATGAGACTGGCTCTCCTGCTTTGGATCTTAGCTAAAATGTCGCCTTCCCAGGGGCCTCCCTGGTGGCACAACGGGTTAAGACACAGCACTGTGAAGCTACCCACAGCCACTGCAGCAGGAGTTCGATCCCCAGTCGGGGAGGTGACCAAGATGGCTCAGCAGACCTCTCCTGACTCCCCACTGCTCCGCTCAGCAGTATAGGTCAGTCAATCTGCCTGTTCTGTTCCCCACTGTCTCTGGTGAATCTTCTCACCCCCTCACTTCTGGCCTGTACCCCAGTTCTTGTATGCATAGATAAATCTTTAAAAAAAAATAAAATGTCACCTTCTCCAAGAGGCAGTCCTTGACTGGTTTATCTAAAGGAGCCCTTCCCAGGTATTTGCTTTCATCACTGTGAAATGTCTGTGCTTGTACTTAAATTTGTCTTCCCTCTACTGGAATTAAGTTCTAAGGGTAGAAAATCTGTCTGTTTTGTTCATCTCTGTGTCCCCAGTAGTTCGCACAGCACCTGGTGGTAGTCAGGGCTCAGTAGATGGTTGTTGGGCAAATTAACGATGACTGTGATGTTCATGTCGTTTTTGGAGTTGTTGGGTTCATGGGGTCCTTGGGTTCACTCTAGAAAAGGTGTCACCATCGCTCCCTTCCACCAGCATCGGCGAACTCCCCAGAGAGCTTCTCCAGACACAAAGACGTTAGTTACATCCGAGAGGGCAGGTTTATATAAAAGGGAGAGAATAAAGGACACTTGCATAGACACAGATCAGCAGAAAGGGTTGCCCCGAAAGGGACAGGTTTGCTAAGAGAAAGGCCTGCATGGTCACAGGTGGGCAGCCTTGAGGAGAGCTGCCTCAGCTTCAGGAGGTCAGTGAAGCGAATCTCCGGCCTGGCACAGGTCACGGCAGACAGAAAGGCTGCTGCCCTGCGGAGGAGAGAGTTGGTGAGAAGGAAGAACCTACATAGACACAGTGGACAGAGGACTGCTGCCTGGGACACTGCAGAGCCTGCACAGATACAGCCTCCTTCTCTTTGGGAGGGGCTCACTCCTTCCTGGAGTGGTTTGTTTGTTGTTGACTTGGAGTAAACATGTAGAATTTGAAAGGGGCCAGATTTCTACAATGGCCTCCATCTGCAGATCTTCACCTTCAGGTCTGCACTCCCGACACCCCCTCCAGCAGTCTGATGCCTGCTTGGGTCTTGTGCTTTGTGTCTAGGCATTGGCTAAGGATCTGAGTTCCCTTAGCTGGGTTAAAGGGTATGTTAATCCCTCTACCCACACCTCCAGCTCTTGGCATTGTGTAACCCAGGTTTCTGGTCTTGTGGCGCCTCCTTTCCAGTTTTTCTATCCTTATCCTCCACCAATGTGGATAATAACAAGAGTGAAGCATTGCAAAAGACTTAATTATCTGCTAATGGGGTCCATCACAGAAATGATAAAATGTATTGAATAGTGTCAGAGTGTTACAGGGCAGGGAGAGAGGCACCCCAGGCCCTGCAAACCTGCCTGCTCTAAATAGGTTCTGCCATCCAGCTGCATCAACACAAAACAAATAAGACTTTAGTGGGAAGGAATTTTAATACAATTAAGTGAACAATACAGAAAAGACAAAGAATATAGTTTCTAAATCAAGCACCCAAAGTCACCCGTCCCTTTGTGGGTAAAAGTCCATCTAAATGGGATTGGCCCAGAGCGAGGCCTGCCACACGTCTAAAGAATCTTCCAATGGGGACCCACAGAAAAGGATCAGAAACAGCCAGAAAAGTCTGGAGGGAAAGAGCAAAAATCAAGACAAAAACCGCCATTGTCACCTCCCCACGGGTGTCTCACCCACGTCTGTCACCCAGTCCACCACCAAAAGGCAAGAGCAGTTTCTTCACATGTCTCAGCTCGATGCGCCTCCTCCAGGTCTCCTTCTGGCTCCCCATTCTGCTTCCTTCCCTCCTCAGTCTCCTCTGCAGCTGCTTCTCTCTCTGCTCAGCTCCACCCTCCCTTGAGTGGGGCAGGAAACCTGGAACCTCCCCCTTTCCTGGGGACCCCCCTGTTACATGAGGGGCTAAGTCTCAACACTATGAAGCTAACTGTAGCCACTGCACCACCCAACCTCGCCCTCCCCTCGCACCTCTGGCTACACCCCAGTTCTTGTATGCATAAATAAATAAAATAAGCATAAAAAATA
>NW_023602778.1:0-10493 GCF_014898055.3 Talpa occidentalis
AGTGTGCACCCCGATTCTCAGCAACAGAGGAGACCAGAATCAAAATCCCAGATAATTCCTAAGTCCACAAAGTCAGCCAAGTTCTATAATGCTTGATTTGCAGACCGCCGACTGGCAACAACAACAACAACAAAAATATATAGGAAATTCCCAAGATCCAACTCCATCGTTTGCTATTACTAGTCAGTCTCTACCCAGAGGGGGTTGCATAACCTGGCCTGGATCAAGGCTTGGATTTCACTCCCAAGCGTGTGTTGCCCTGGAGGCTTCTAATATTTTGTTAACTCATTTCAGGTGTTCTGTATTTTTCAGCCAACAGGCAACCAGACTTTTAGGAAAGATCTCAAAATTTAATTTTCTTCAACTGTCACTCAATGGCCTCTTCCTTGTAGGATTATGATTTTTCCAATAATTTTTTCCTGATCACGAACAGAAGATTTTTTTTGTGGAAAATCTGAAAACGTAAATACAAAGAAAATTTTTTTTCCTGTTTTTTACTTTTGTGAACATGTTATTTTTCTCAAATTCAAGAAAGATAACAATAACTACCAGATATTATGGGTATTGTGTGCTAAGTGCTCTCTCTACCTAACATTTTTCAGGAGTGAGTCTGCCTGAGTTTGAATCCTGACTCCAATATTAACTAGCTTTGACTAGACACTGGTCAAGTTACTTAACTTCTCAGTCAGTCCCTTGGTTTATTAATCTATAAAATTGAAATAATAACAATCCTACCTCTGGGGTGTGGTTGGAATTAAATACATATGAAGCATTTAGCATATGCTGGTCATATAGTAAGTGCATAATGTTGACTTATGTAAATTGAAGCAAACAAAGGTAAGTGAGTTTATTGAAGAATCAAGACTGAGGACTCAGGCTGGGATACCACCTCCAGATAGCTCTGGGAAAGCTGTCCAAAATCTGAGTTTCACAATGAAAATTTTATACAGTCTGCAAGGAAAACATTTTTACAGTTTCAAGGATTTTTACAGAGACAATCCAGGAGGTGTCCAGTTAATGTATCTATTTGATGTGTCTACAGATTGAGGAAAACAGCAAAGATTGTTAAAGTTTGCCTTATCTTCTGGGCGCTGGAAATGTTAGCAATGCCATAAACCTCAAAGCCTATCTTTTTTCAGAAGTTACTAATTTGCTCAGAAACAACTTTTGTTGTTGCTGATGCAGCCTCTTTGCAAGGCCAGCCCAGCCATGCCTTGACTCTTTAACTTACAACCCTTAGTTGAGACCAGGGAGAGGGGTACCACTTTAATTGTTGGTTTTAGTTGCCAATAATGAGTAAGTTTTATTACCCAATCCTCATAACAACTCATGTGACATGGTTTCCAAGTGAAGTAGTATTTCCAGTCATCTAAGAAAACGAAAGCCTAGAGATGAGAGATTATTTACCTGAGATAATATAGCTTGTAAATTAGGAGGACATATTGAACCCCAGGATATATTGAGTTTTCAGTTATTTACCCTGCAATGTAGTGTTTCTTTTCCTGGTATACCTTTTCTCCAATGTGTATGCAATAAATAGTTAGGGGTCTGCACTTAATATTTGGCTAGCACCTGGCTGCAAAAATAAGGAATGGTAGGGGGTACAGGAAGGGACCATCCAGTCCTTATTTCTAGCAACTTCTAATCTTTCCAATCATCTGGGCAGGAGTACTTTTTTCCCATCACTTGAGCACACCTTAAAGGTTATCCCTCTGTTTACCTACTCTGTTTACCTCCTCACCGCCACCCCCACGAGCCATTCCCTCTTAAGAACTACTTTCTGTTTTATTTGCTCCTTCCACAACTTTCCATGGGTGACTCCTCCTTGTATTCAGGCTGTCAGTTTTTCCTGCCTCCTGCACAGATGAATCAAGCACAAAGTAAGGCCTGACTGACAGACTCCCTTGGTAAGGAAACAATAGGCCCAGACTCGGTTTATTATTTACACAGATAGTGAAAGAAAGAGAAGCCAAAGATAGCAGCTCAGATACCAGGTTCCAAGCAGCTGTGCACAGACAACACTGAAACAAATTGTGGGACAGCCATTGCTGAGGAGCTAACACATACTGCCACTAGTTTACAGCTTGCAACCATGGCCTGAGTGGGGAGAAGACCAGGCAGAAAATCTCCAGCATCATCAGAACCTGAAAGGTGATGAGAAATTATCTCACAACAGCCTCCCGGGAACATAGGAGGCAAGTGGAAAAAGGTCTTGCAGCTCTTCCGTGCCCTCGGCTCCAGGAGTACAAGGCGTTCTGCCAAATTTGAGCTTTAGCTACAACTCAAGCCTGAGTGGCCTGTGAGAATATTTACAAGTTCCCCTGTGCACCATAACAGGCTGGTTCCCCTGCACGAAGCAATTCACGTCCATCCTGAATTGTTTTTCTGGTTGTCATGGGCTGAATTTTACCTTCCCCTCAAAATTCTTTTGTTGAATTCCTAACCCCTAGGATCCCAGGATGAAGTTAGGGTCTAAAGAGGCCACTAAGTGGTGTCAGTGTCTGTCTGTGGATAATAGTGCTAATGACAAGAAATGCCCAGGGCACTCACCTTGGCATCCCTGCCCTCCACTCCCATGAGTTACTTTCCTCTAGATATTCCCCTTCATGCCATTATTACGATTAGACTGACCTTTGTGGTTCTTATTATGATTTGCAAGATGTTCCTCAGCATCGTTCAGGAAACTGAAAAAATAGGTTTGTTACAAGACCTGAAAATTACACAGCGCACGTGGCCATTGTGAGGTCGTGGGAGGAGACAGAGCTCACTTGTATGCACAGATCTGGGGTTCTCCTTTTTGGGTGGATTGAGCGTGGGGTGTCTAGGTTTTCATGGACTCACTGTTGGTGACATTAAATCATAAGAGAGGGCATTTAAAGCACAGGAAAAGAGACCAAAAACAAAGGAAAAAGGGAAATCAGTCCCAACTGAGTAGTTATATATTAATCAAGCAGGATCTTTTTAAAACAAGAGTCTCCGCAGGGCAAGGTATTCTGGTCTTCACCTAGTTGTGTGGCTGGCAATGTGTTTGTTTGAGATTGTCATCCCTAAAGCAGCTCAGTATCAAAGTTAAGTCAGGCATTTACATTACAAAAAAAGCAAAGTCAGCTCTTGGAGTTCACCATGCAGGGCTCTGATCCAATTGGGACACAGACACAAAGGGGAGATTATGTGAAGCGAAGGGAAGAGGCGGCCATCCATAATAAGTCAGTGAAAAAGGTTGCAGAAAAATCACACCTTTGGCACCTTAATACTAGAGCCTCCATTAATTGTGAGAAAATTTTTTCTGTTATTTAAGCCACCCAGTCTGTGATAGTTTATCATGGCAGCCCTAGCAAACTATATCTCTGGCCATTCAATTTTGCCTCAAGCTCCCCTCATATCCCTCAATTACTGCATTCTCCAGGTACCAGGAGATAATTGGCACCCAGGGCTCTGGCTCCTGTCAAAGGGTCCATGTGTGGATCCTGTCTGTACAGCAACTGTCAAGCCTGTGCATCTGTTTTCAGGCCACCAGTGTCCCCAAGCCACCAGAGAAGGTCTAGGCAGCCCCAGAGACAGCCTCGGACCTGGCTCAGAGACTGGGTTTTAGACACCTGTCATGACCCATAATTGCTCAGGTCAGCCCAAGATGATCCTGGGTCTAGAGTTTCCAGATAATGTATATGATGTCCAGATAAACAACAAAATTTTTTTAGGGTAGATGTATCCCAAATATGTCATAGGCATACTTATACTAAAAATTATCTATTGTTGATCTGAAATTCAACTTTAACTGGGCATCCTACATTTTTATTTGCTACTCTACTAGTATCATTGAGGAATCCAGGCACTCCCCATAAAAACACTTTGGGAAGATTTTCCTTCGGGTCCCATAGGAGATCTCCTGGAGAAAAACTGACTAAAGATTGGAGAACTGCCCGACCCTGAGCAGAAGCAGGCTTCTTGGGCCAAGCTTGTCCTAACCCCAACATCCGTAATAGCACCAGAGACCTGGAGTCTCCAAAATTGAAAAAGAGCCCATGTTATAAATGAAGAGAGTATGAAAACCCTCTTTGTCCCTAGTCTTGGGATTTTAAAGAAGTGATAAGAAATTGAGATATAGCCCATGGTACCCACAAATCCAGAAAAAGGGAGAATAGTATAAAACACCAGCTTTAGCATCAAACAAATTTGCTTCAGAATTAACAATATGGCCTTGAGTAAGTTATGGACCCTCTCTCAACCTCAGCTGTCTCATCATTTCTGCGTATCTTACGATGTCACCATAAGGAACAAATGAGACAAGGGATGTAAGGACGTGAGACAGTGTCTCACACAAAGCAAGTGCCCGATAAATGCTAGCAATGCTGCTGTGAAATATTCTCCATTTTTGCCTGCTTCTATCTCCCGCCTCATACATTCCCCAGCACACAAGTTCTCCTAATATAAGAACCAGCAGTACCTTTTTTTTCTGAAGGCCTAGAGGCAATGGCAACCTCTGCGAGTGTACAGACTCCTGGAAACTTCCTGAGGAAGATTTGGGAAGCACAGATGTGGGACAAAGGAAACAGGTGACTTTGGTGTTTTGAGGTATGGACAGTGAAATTCAGTTCACTCTGTAGGAGAGAGAGCACAGGAGCAAGAGCGCCCAGCCCGTGAAATAGTCTTCCTCACCTCAACAGTCTAACCCTCTCCTGTCTCAGACACCTGCTGACCATGCGACCAGGTATGCAGTTGGAACAACACCCAGCAAGTCCCAGGATTAGAAGATGGAGCCAGCACTCATCTCTAGAAAGGCTTAGCAGTGATGTCATCCCTGTCTGTGAACAGTGACACATTTGTAAGCAGAGGCATGAAGTGAGAAAGTGAGATCACCCAAGGTAACACCTGCCATCACCCAGATAGCTCTGCCAGAAGCAGGGTGCAGGGCATGAACAAAATTGAACAGCTTTGCCTCTTCTCTTTATGAATAGTACACTTATTCTATTATAAACATTTTATAAGGTGGCTGCTTCAAAATTGCCCTTTATTATAAGAACCAGAATTTTTTTCAAGATAATTTGAGATATAACTTAGATGAAATAAATATTTCTTAGTAAAGATGTGGATCCTGTATTAGGAAAGTAAATTCTGTACCCAAGGACATGGGATAATTACACTTTCAAATGTTTGTATGTTAGTATAATGACTGCATTTCTTTCTTCCTTTTAAAAAGATGAAAATCAAACATCCCTCTTCCTTGTCCATCGTAAAGGAGTTTTCTTTCCCAATGATGTCTTGACACTTGCAGACAACTGGCTTCAGGAGCTTACATACCTCAGTGAGCTTGCTGTTTTCCCAGAGATAGATATTTCTACCTAAGAGGAATTCTTTTCAACTGCTTGCATTAAATATTTCTATTATAATATCAACCTTTGCCAAATGACTCCCCTGTGAGATCAAAGGTGGTAGTTAGGTGGGCGGGTGAGGAAGGAGGATGAATATTATTGAATCCTCATCCCCCATCAACGTCACAACCATCATCGTCATCATCACCACCACATCACTGAGGTCATCATCATCACCACTATCATTCACTGACTTGTCATTTTATGTCAACTATAATATGAGTATTACATGTGTGCTATCATTTCTGTTTTACTACAGGTCTATCAAGTATCTAGAAATAGCCATCTCATTTCAGGTGAGGACCCTAAATTGCTGTTAAGTGTGTATCTCAGGAAAGGCAGACTAAGCCAGGCAGGGCTTTCAGATATAGCTCCCACTTATGAATCAGCTGGGAACTTGACTTGCTCTCCCAGATGGAAAACCAGGAACCACCACAGAGGGGTAAAGGAGGACCATCAGGCTGACCAGTCACAGATATGGGATTTTTTTCTTATTCAATGATTTTCTATTTTTTTATTTGAAGTAAAACTTCATTATAACATTATGTAAATTTCAGGTGTGCATCACTGAGACCCACCATGTGTATATGCTACCTTAAGTTCACTGCTAAACATCCAATTCTATCCTTCCCCATACCATTATCTGTTTGTCCAGGTTTATCCCCCCCCACACCCTCCCCTCTCCCTTCTGGTAACTGCTAATTGGCCTCATAGTCCAAAAGGTTTTTAATTTTGTCTTATTAAGTTCACCTGTTTGTTTTCTGTCCATATATGAGTGCAATCATGTGAGGTCTGTCTTTGTCTGACTTTATCACAAAGCATACTACCCTCTAGGCCCATCCATGTTGCAAAAGGCAGGATTTCATCTTTTTCTAGCTAAATAATATTCCATTGTTTATCCATTCATCTGCTGATGGGCACTTTGGTTGTTTCCATCTTTGGTTATTGTAAATAATACTCCTTAAAGAAAATCATGAGGGGACATCTAGCTCTTGAATTAGTGGGTTTGTATTTTTCAGGAAATACCCAAAAGTGATACAATAGGATAGTAAATAATTTCTATTTTTCATTTTTTAGCAAATCTCCATATTACCTTCAATAATGGCTGTACCAATTTACATTCCTACCAGCAGCATAGAAGGCTTCCTTTGCTCCACATCCTCTCCAATATTTGTTTTTTCTTGTCTTTTGGATAATAGTCATTCTTGCAGGTGTAAGGGGATATCTCATTGTGTTTTGATTTGCATTTCTCTAATAATAACAGATGATAAGCATTTTCATGTGCGTATGTAAGAAAGATAAGGAATTTTTTATGAGAAGCAACTTCTATAGCGATCTTGGGGAAAGAAAAGATATTCAATTAGAATTTAGATGTTGTCTTGTGTATGAAAATAGGAAGGGGATTTCCTGGCCCCTTGGAGATAGTGAGCTTGTAGAAAAGGACCCAAGACAACTGCATCATGTTTCTAGGAATAGAACATAGTTATCATAAACCAGGATGTGCAAAGGAAACAGCTGTTTGCTTGTTAATCACATCGGCTCTTATACAGTCAGTGATTTAGAGTTTGTAAATATAATTCTGAAAGGGAGGATTTTTCTTAACATTAACTCAGCAGAGTTTTAAATGGGAACTCTGTACAGCTTATATCTAGGTAATGTCCTGGCAAAGGGAATTCAGAAAAAATTTCCAAAAGATGAGATTCCAAGGTAAGGGGTCTGGAACAGTCAGTGAATGAGTTTGCCACTCAGAGCTTTCAGGGCAAAACAACTAAACCTCACAAGATTATCAATTTAAAGAAATCAACTGTAAGAGGGAAAGTCTGAATATGGACTTAATATTATGAGACATTAAGGAATTCTTGATAATTTTATCAGGTATGATAATGGCATTATAATTTTCCTGTAGAAGTTTTTGCAGGGTGTACTGAAAAATTTAAGTATGAAATATCATGGTGTCTAGAATTTAAAGTATCCAGGGGGAAGGGCATGGGGGCAGACTGGGCAACAAGGCAACAAGCCTGCGCATGGGGATGGCTGTGAAAGGTGGGTGTGGAGGACATGGGGACTGCTGGACTCCCTGTTGTTGTGCGTATCTGGACATTGTGTAAAGACTTTGGAGAGGTTAACATAAAGAGCGCTTGTTCCTGTGGCCTCCTAGCACAGGGGATTGAACAGAAGTTTGAAACTTCCTACTCAATGAGGAGCAAGTGAAATTTGCCTGGGAAATTGGTATAGAATTTTTTACCTCACTTGGCATTGTTTACAGCCCAGAGCACATCCCAAGAGGTAAGATCATGGGAGGGGGTGCCCTACATTCTACAAGAAAAGGACCACAGGCTGGGGAGGCCAAGCCAGTCTATTAGTAAGTACTCCCAGAAACCCAGGGAATGATTTTCTCACTCTACATAGTTTCTAAATCAGAAAATCAAAATAATTACCATAGTCATTTTTCTCTTGTGTTTCCTTTTAAACATGTGGGGGGAATGATATGAAATAACAAGCAAAATGGGAAAAACCAAATTTGCTCTCTTCCAAGGACAGCTGTGAGATTCTCAGAGACTGCTACGATGTGATAGGGATCATGGATGCTGATTATAAGCCACACAACTCCCCAGGCGCCTTCCGCCTCGGACCTTGATGCCAACACCTTTCTTGCCAATGTCAAATGTAGAATTGCTGTTGTTTGTTCCATGATTCTGTCGGAAACTCCCCTGAAATAGCTGGCTAGAAAACTCAGGTGATTCCAATTAACCTGGAGCCAAGCCCTAGATCTCTAGAATAAAAGCTTCATTCCAATTTCTGATTTGTTGTAAGAGAGTTGGCCGAGGGCAGCATTTATTTTGGCAAATGTTTTAAAGAAGCCTCAAATATTTCTTTCAATCAAGAAATTTCTCATTTAACACCAGAGTCTCAAAAGAAAATATCTGGGGGACTCCCTGGTGGCCTAGGGGTTAAGTCTCAGCGCTATCACCGCAACAGCCCACAGTCAGGGAGCTGACCCACATATGGTGCAGAGACCTCTCCTGTGTTGCCCGCTGCTTCCCTCAGCGGTGTATTTCAGTGGATCCGCCTATTCTGCTCCCTACTCTGTCTCTGGTGAATCCTCTCACTGCCCCATCTCTGGCCTGTGCCCTCAGTAGTAATAGCAACTATTGTAGTAGCTAATGTCTCTGAAAAGAAACAAAGGCTGAAATCTCAGGTTTACACAATGGTTCCTAAAATGTTAGGGATAGATACATGTTCTAGACTTTCCCAGTCTGTCGAGGTGTGGCGAGACGAGTGTTGGCAGATGTCTCATTGTGGCTTGCTTTTGCACATGGGAACCTTGTTTTCACCACTGTAAAGAGAGTGCCTCAGAAACATGTTACTCCCTTGCCCACATAGCTCCTTCGGGTGGGCAGTCTGCTCTGGGTGATGGAATTGGGTGTCTGCCCCATCCATTCTCCCTTCTGAAAGAAGAGCCCTAACCCCCAATCCTCATGTTGAATAACTCCACTCTCCCCAGGGCCTCAGAGACTAGAGCCCAGACTGGGTGCAGAAATTGTCTTGCCCAGAAACTGGGAATCAGGACAGAGGTTCTCCTTACGTATTGTGAGTGTGGAGATACCATGTAGAAAGTCACATCAATTCAGGAATGAGGGCACCATCCATCTGAGCTTTACATGTCTATAAATGTAGAGGTATCTACTGAAGGCAATGTATTCAAACCCTTTTCAAGGGAGAAGTATTCATTCTGTTGGGTAAGACAAAGATTTTCCACAGACTTCTGAAGCAATTTCTCAAGGTGATACAAGAACTTATTAGAAAATCAAACGAATTTAGATTATACCCTGTGAATGAGAACTGCTACCTCCCTGGAAATGCCACATATGCGTAGCTTCAATTACCCAGATAATGTGAGCAAAATGTCTGACAGTGCTAGGCATTAAGCAGCATTGTAACCTGAAAAATCTAGGGAGATGATCAAAACAGCATTCAGCAGAAAATTGCCAGTCCCTGAAATCACTATACCCAGCAAACCTTCCAAATTATGTACATTTTAGGTGATGAATGTTATCTTCAGCTCTATTTTTAGCTTTCCAATCCTACAAAAGCATTTGTAACAGAGAAAAGGCTCAGTAACAGAATCTATTAACTGTGAACTGCTCACTGGTATCTCTGAGGCAGAAACATGGTAATTTCTCAGACTGCACAATTTTTATTTTTGGAAGGTATCACAAAGAGATTCTTAAATTTTTATTTCTTCATAGTAGAATTCTTAACACTAGGTAATTGGGACATTCCTAAAGGTCTATAAATGAAATCATTAACACTTAGTCTTTTTCAGGCATGAGGTTGTTGAAATGCCTGAAAAAAATAGAATCTGGTTTTCCTTGATATCCAAATTTAAAAACTGCCGCCAGAATCACATTTTCAACAAAGCTAGTTGGTTGGTGGCTTTGATGTCCATGAAGAACGCCTCCCACCCCCTGTTCGGATCTCCATGCAGAGCGGCCAGATCCATTGCAAAGTGCACAAGTCAGCTGGGATCCCCCGAAACTCAACGTGACACAGCCTGAATTTGTCACCTACCACTCCAGCAACAACAAAAAGAAGTGATGGAAATAATCCAGCCATTTAGGGATCAAGATTCAGGGAAATGAAAATCTTGATTAGGAGGTTAACTGAGGTACAAAAGGCAGCGGTGGCTAACATAGGCTATTTCCCCAGCTGGGTCAGGGCCAAGAAACGACTCCTCCAGTAAAGTGCACCTGTCTGGAAGCCAGACCCGATGGTCCCAAAGGGCACTAGTTTAGGCTGATGGCTTTGCGCTATATATTAAAGATTTCTTTAATCTTTAGTATATTTGATCTTTATATATTTTATATATTAGATGGTTTTTCTGTTTGTTTGTTTTTTTAGAGAAGAAAGCATCAGATGCCTATGAGAGACTAACACGTGGTCTCCTTGCACCCCCAGGAATCTGCAGTCCCTACCAGAGGTCAAGGGGCACTCTCCGCTACACTCCATGACTTTTGTGAAGGGAGCCACATTCAGGAGCTTGGGGAGAACACCCCAGAGTTTCTTCCAAGCTGCCAGATAGTGACATCACCACCTTGTCTGACTTTCACGTCACTCTCAGGC
>NW_023602779.1:0-10490 GCF_014898055.3 Talpa occidentalis
TTATAAATAAAGCATGTCTTTCCATTATTACTAGATATTATTGTGGAATAATGGTGGACTGTACCATTTTATGCCCTGAATCACCAATTTATTTTATTAAGATGTGTAAACCTTGTTTTCCACCAAGAAAATTCCCTGGGAAGTCATGCTGTTTTCTAGATTTGTGTATTACCACATAGACTTTCTCATGTAAACATTCTATAATATTAATATATTGATTCATTGAACTCATAGGGTGGACTTAAGATAATAGTTCAACAATCACATGGTATTCTTTTACTTGCTTCTCAGGGTAATGATACTTCTTAAATCTTCTTAATACTTTTAAGACCCAGAAACTTAAATTTCTTTTTTTTAATAATAAATTTTATTTTTATATTCCCCATACAATTTCAACCCCCCCCCATTTTGACCCCAATCCCTCCCCTCCCGCCACCCACCCCCCAAAAGTGTCTCTGGTTCATAGATTTTTGTTGATTTTGATTTTCACTTTCTTATAGTTATTCATTTTCCTGGTCCCTTATTTAAGTTTTCTAGATTCCTGCTATGAGTGAGACCATCCGGTATTTTTCTTTTTCTTTCTGGCTTATTTTGCTGAGCATGATCCCTTCCAGCGCCATCCATGTTGCTGCAAATTGCATGTGTTTATCTTTTTTGAATGCTGAGTAATATTCCATGGTATATATGTACCGCATCTTCTTGATCCAGTCATCTATTTTTGGGCATTTGGGCTGTTTCCAAAGCTTAGCTATTGTAAATAGTGCTGCTATAAACATAGGGGTGCAGGTGTTCTTTGGAATTGATGCAGAAACTTAAATTCTAATAGTAGAATTTAGACCATATGAAAATCAATGGGGGGCTTGTTTGAGGGCAGATAATACTTTCTGTGCATTGCTATGGTGCTGCAACTACCTATGCAAATACATTTTCTTTTCTCTTTTTTGCCCTTTCCTTATTACTTTCATTGTCTCCTCTGTGGGCTGGAGGATGTATTTTCCTTTCAGTGTCTCATGATTGTAGAGAACCACTTTTAATGTGTCAGTAATAGTGTGATAGGCAGTCATCAGTGGTATACATAATCTGGAAGTAAATATAATATTCTACTTTCTCTATAAATTACAATATAGCAAAATCAGATTTTAAACAACAAAGTTTACTGTACATTAAATTTTTCCTAAATATTTTGTAAATAATAGTTTCCTAAGATTTCACATAACTTAGGTCTTATCAGGTAATGTAAGAGTTTCTATATTTTCTTATTTTTATTTTTGTATGGAACTGGGGTGTAGACCAAAAGTGCAGGGTGTGAGATGATTCACCAGAGACGGAGTGGGGAGCAGTGTAATTTACTGAAATATACACTGCTAAGGGGATCAGCAGGTGAGACAGGAGAGGTCTACTGCACCCTCTGTGGGTTAGCGCCCTGGCCAGTGATCAAATTCAGGTGGTAGTCATAATAGCACTGAGACTTAACCCCTAGGCCACAAGAGATAACCTCTGTATTTATTATTAAGTGTGAAATAACTTAAAAATTTGTGTCATATTTTATAGCTGGGTAGGAGAATCACTTTGAGTTTTGATTTTTCTTTTCCAGAAATTTTCATTTATTAATTTTCTAATCATAATGAGTATTATTAGGAGGAATAATACCAAAATGAACTGATAATTATTAAAATGACACACTGTCTAATTTGTTTAAGATTTTAAAAAGGATCATGTTGTCTTGACAAAATGTATATTTGTAAATATTTCAGAATGAAAAGGTATCATTCTTAATATTAAATAATGCAATATCTTAATGTGTTAAAGCTATTCAAGAAAACATTTCAATTACTTAGAATCACTTACCTATTTAAATTATAGCAGAAGGCCTCCCTGGTGGCACAGGGGGTTAAGGCACAACCTATGAAACTGTTCACAACCACTGCAGCACCAGTTTGATCCCTGGCCAGGGAGCTACCCACATGGTGCAGTAGACATCTCCTGACTTGCACACTGCTCCCCTTAGCAGTGTATTTTCAGTCAGTCTGCCTGTTCTGTTCCTCACTCTGTCTATGGTAGATCCTCTCACCCACTGCACATCTGTCCTGTACCCCAGTTCTTGTATGCATAAATAAATAAATCTTAAATAAATTATAGCAAAGAAATGATAGTGATTTTTGGAAAATTTTTAAAAATGCATATTGTCAGATCAGAAGAAATGCTAGTGTCAAATAGTTTGTCAAATTATAGCAGAATTTTTTCCTAAGAATTTTAAAATTGTTTTGATGAGATAAATATGTATGATTTAAGATAATCAATGTCTACTACCTTTTCTTTTAGACTATTGCACTGACATGCAAATTTAGGAAAGTGTTTTTCAATCTATCATTAAATAGTAACTTATTCAAAGGTGAAAAACAACACAAATATTGGGAACAGAAAATTTAGTTTTTTGTCCCTGCCCTGTGACCTATTATCCAAAATATACTTTCTACATTTTGTCAACCTGCCTGTATAGTCTCAGAGGGCTGTTGTAAACCAAATGAGACTGTGACTATGTGTGTGTGTTTTATTTATTTTTGAACTATAGGTCTAAAGGATGTCCTAAATTCCACAGTATTCCACAAAATCGAAATAAATATTAATCTGTCATTTGGCTGCTACTGATTTTAAGAACATACAAGAGAGGAATTTGGATGGCTGGGATTTAGTATTTTCATGATGGTCACTGTTAGCAGAGTTGTTGATAAATGTTCTTACAGTAGCTTCAGAGATAATATTTGTCACACATGGAGGAAAAAGTCAAATTATACTATGGAGTTAGCATGAAAACTGATGTTGATAAAATGCCTGGCACACTTTTAATGACCTGACTTTGTAACTTTGGTGGCTTTTTAGGATATGAGGAGAGGTTGCTCCTGCTTGATCAGGAGAGGAAGAACAGTAGAATATGTTGAACTAGCTGTTTTTCTAATGAAACTAAATTTCCTGGTGGTAAACCTTTATTCAGTATAAGATTAGAATCAGGAAATTATTGGTGTCTAACAATGCCCAGACATATAGTAGCTCCTATAATGCTTCCACTAAATTTGAGAATAAAGAACAAAAATTGCTCCACACAAAAAATGAAATGGAGAAAAAAAATTGTAAGATACTAAGTGGGGAGAAGTTTGATAAATTTATTTACTCAGGAGAATAGGGATAGTGATTGTTTTGCCAAGTTAAGTTTTATAATGTACATAGAATTTTAAGGGCCATTATGTGTAATGCCATTTGGATTATAAATTATCTAATCTGATTGAGAATATTTGTAAAGGTTTATTTTATTTATTTATGCATACAAGAACTGGGGTCTGGGCCAGAGGTGTGGGGGTGTGAAAGGATTCACCAGAGACAGAGAGGGGAGCAAAACAAGCAGATGTACTGAAACCCATTGCTGAAGGGAGCAGTGGGTGAGGCAGGAGAGGTCTGCTGCATCACGTGGGTTCGCTCCCTGGAGGGGGATCAAACTCCTGCTACAATGGCTTGTGATAGCTTGATAGTGCTGAGACTTTAGCCCCTGCAGCACCAGGGAGGCCCTCTGATTGAGAGTTTAGATAATTCACAATTGGAAGATTCAAGATATCCATGTGGCTGTTTTAGACAGGAAGAATTAAGTGAAATTCTTTCTATTAGTTTTGGATGTTTTCTTCTTTTGTTTTCATGTGGCTTTTCATTTAATCATTTCTCCAAGAGCCTAGAGTTTGGATCAACTGATGATTATTCTGTAACTAAGCAATGTATACAAATACATAATGTTGGGAATTATTTTCTTTAGAAGAAACAGCAGAAATTAAGTATTAAGTCTTTTTGCAAACTCCTTTGTTTCTTTTGTACATAGTGATTATGTATCACATCAAAATGGAATATGGATTAGTTGTTGAATGCCTCAGTCATTTTTTTTTACAAACATGTTACTAAATTTAAAAATACATTCTATTTACCCAAGATAATTAGGAGGATTTCAGGGTATATTATTCACTCATTTTCTTTCCACAACTTAACGTTAGTCTTTATCTAAGTAAGTGAATATGTGATTAAAGTATGTTAGACATACAAGGAAATTTATTCCTGGATACTGCTTCAATTATGGCTAAAGTATTTGTATTATGAGAAAAACATATTTTCAGAAACACTAAAGGGTATAGTTGAAAAGCGTACAAATACGCTGTTTTGAAGTCTTGCAAAAAATAGTTTAATTTGTGGAATTCAGAGTGAATTTGTAGTATTCTGTTTTATTAAATGAGCGTTTTAGCGTTTTTTTTTGTTGTTGTTAAATGTTCATAGCTAACATTTATTGAATGCTTACTAAGCTAATTCCTTAAAATACATTATTCTTTTAATAATAGTAATTCCAATTGTTCTGGTGTTATTGCTATCTCCATTTAAAGATACAGGATTCCTAACCTTTTTTGACCCCAGGAAGTCTGCTCATGAACTCAGAACTCCACTGTACTATGTGACTCTTCTAAAACACTTTTGATCATCATTAAACCCATGAAAAATAAATATAAATCATATTCAATTGCACATGTAGAATATAGGATTATTGTATATAATACAAAAAATGCAGAAAAAGGTAAAATATTTTGACTTTAGAATATAAACCAATTTTGTGAGTCTTTGGATTTATATTTATTTTCTCCATTTTTAACCAGTATTAAAGATAACTCACATTCATTAGCACTTAGAGGTATGCATAAAAAGGTTGAGAATATGTTAAAAAATAGTCAGACAATTATTTTAGACTTTATTGTTGGATAGCCACAAGGGAAATTAACAAAAAAAGCATTTACAAGTTATTTTTATTTGTCATGATACACATATAATTAGATGTTCTTCCATTGGTAGAATATTTTAAAGAAGAGTCAGACATTAACAGAAACGTTTCTTTAGCTATAAGAATTAGCACATATTTTTGGAGGAGTTTGATATTATATGATTATGTCGATTTATAAAGGAATGGTCATCATACAAATGTAGAAAACCTGAATCAGAAATGGAAACATTCTTATTTTTATCAAATAGGAAACATGGGTAGAAAATTATACAAATATTGTTAGATACTAAAATGTTTGAAATGAGGAGGCAAGGTTGTAATTCTCATATTTCCTTGACCTGTTGTTTTACTATGCTTCTGATTCTATGTGCTATGAGTAATTTTTGGAATAATATCAATTAGTCAATTATTTTAAAATGAAGAAATAATTACCTTTAATAAAATTTGGTAAGAGATTCTGATCACTTAAGTCTGTCCTTTGTAAATAAGTGCATTTGACTTTTGACTTTTTATGTCAATGTCTTATAAAGGTGAATAGCACATATTCTTTTCCATAACCCTATTCCCTCTGGATATGAATTTAATATACATTTGTGGATTGTAAGTTGGAATACTAAACATTAATGGGACTTCATTCTGGGCTTCTCCTGACACTGTTCCACTGCCTGTCAGTAGTGTCTCTGAAATGGTATGTTCTAATAGCTCTGAAGCAAATCATAAATAATTTATTATTAATGGTGAGGTGTTGAAAATTTGTAAATGGTTTAGTTTTTTCAAATTAGATTGTGTCCAACTTTATTCATATAAAAAAACCCTCTTATTGTATTACAGTAAGACATTTTTGAGTTGGAAAGAAGTCTGTGGAATTACAACATATCTAGTCTTTTGGGGACTGTTCATAAACCTTGCTGTGCCACTGCAAGGTTTAATATGTCTTTAATTTGTCTTTAATATGCATTAGAGCAGAAAACAAATTAGAATTGCTGTTCTAAGCCTTTATTGGTTTGTCACACTTCTGGTCCACAGGACAAGCCACAAAAAAGCACAGGAAATATTTAGAACTAAATAATGCAATATAATGCCATTTTTGAGTGTTGATATTTCCTGGCACCACTTTGTAAAAGCATTTGTTTATAAATTAAGCAACGATAAATTCACAAAGAAGTCTGCATACAATCTAACATAGTATCTGTAACTTCAGGTCTTAAACGAATAAGTTTCAAGGACAGGTATTGTGGGTGAAATAGTATTATGCAGTTAAAACATGCCTTCACCAATAGTTTACTTCTCTCAGTAGCTGGTTCATTTTTCTTAGTATTTCCATCACATCACAGATTCTTCAATAATTGCAGAAGGTGGTATTGATAATGTACTACAAGACTCTGGGGGTAAATAGAAATATATTTTCTATCCGTTATGCAACTTTCATTAATTTCCCTCTCTAAAACGGTAGCTTTTTTTTTTTTTTTTTTTTTTTTGCTACCAACCATAAGTTGTATTGCAAATCAGCCATTTGTGAAATTGTTTCACCTGTTCTTTGAACTGTAAGTTCCTTAGGGATGAAGACTTTATATTATCCGTATTGCCTGATGGTGACTTAGAGATAATTTGGCACATAGTAGGGCATATATTAGCAAACATTGAGTGAATGGCATCATTTACCTTAACTTAAATCAGTGTCATTATTAAAATCTTAAGAATTAAGTATTTTAAATTTTTCTAATAACTAGAATTGCCAAGAAAACATTTATTTCCTTACTAATTTTATAGCATCTTTCTTAGTATAAAGTAATACGTTGGTTGGAATACATACTTGAAATAATAATTATGTTTTTAAAGTGAATATATTATTGTTAAACCTAAGATAACAAAAAGAGAGTTATATTGATAATACAGATTTTTTTTTCAGAACAAATATGAATCTGTTTGATTTAAAAATTCAGGAATAGGGGCCTCCCCGGTGGCGCAGCGGTTGAGCGCTGGGTTGCGAAGCTGCCTGCAGCCTCTGCAGCCGGTTCGATCCCCGGCTGCTCCCCGGCCACCGGAGGAGGGTCCCACATGGCGCGCAGACCTCTCCTGCCGCCCGCTGCTCCCCTCAGCAGTGTACTTCGGTCCTTCTGCCTGCTCTGCTCCCCGCTCTGGCTCTGGTGAATTCTCTCACCCTCCCGCGCTTCTGACTGTACCCAGTGCATGTATCAAACAAACAAACAAACAATAAATAAATAAATAAATAAGACATGCCTCTAGAAAATTAAAAAAAAAAAAAAAAAAAAAAGAATAAAAATTCAGGAATAGTTGGAAATCTCATGTATGTAATATCTTCAGGTATTTCTGTTTCAGATCTTCTCACTTGTTTTTATAGTGTCCAACAAAACAATTTTTATTAGATTATAAATGTAATATGAAGAAAAGGCATTGATACAGCCACTATCAGAGATAGTAAGGCAGTTCCTCTCAAAATTTAGAATAGAACTGCCATATGATCAAGCAATTCTTTTTCTACATATATACTCAGAGAAATTAAAATTGTTATCTTAAAGAATATCTTCATTCTGTGTTCATTATTGAAGCATTATTTACAGTTGTCAAATAATGGAAATAATCTACTGTCCTAAAGATGAGTAGACAAGTAAAATATATATACAATGAAAAATTATTCATCAAAAAAAGGAAAGAAGAAAATCTTGCCTTTCATGACACAGAAGGACCTTGAGGGCATTGTTATATGAAATAAATTAGATGGTCGGGCCTCCCCAGTGGTGCAGCAGGTTAAGCACAGCGCAGAAGCTGTCTGCAGCCTCTGCAGCATGGGTTCAATTTCCAGCCGCCTAGGGAGAAACCCACATGGTGCAGCAGACCTCTTCTGTCCCACCCACGCCTCCCCTCAGCAGTGCTTTTGGTTGGTCTGTCTTTTCTGCTCCCCACTCTGTCTCTGGTGAATTCTCTCACCCCTCACATCTCTGGCCTGTACCCCAGCTCTTGTACGCATAAATAAATAAATATTTTAAAAAAGAAAAAAAATAAATCAGATGGTCAAAGGCAAATACTGAACAGTCTCACTTTTATGTGGAATCCAAAATTATGAATACAGTAGACTCTTTTTCCCTGAAGTGAAGGGTGGTGGAACTGGGCAGATATCGTCAAAGGATACAGATTTCCTGTTTATGAAATGAGTAAACTGGGAATCTAATGTACAGTATTGTGTCTATCATTCACAATGCTGTATTATGTATACTAGAAGGTGGCTAAAAAGTAATGCTTCAACATTTTGACTACACTGGAAAAAATGAATTATGTGAGATGATAAGGTGTTAACTGACTTTATTGTAGTAATCATTTCATATTATATACATGTATCAGTCCATCATATTTTAAGCTATAAACTTATATACTATTATATGATTATTATATATAACTTGTATTTCAATAAAACTGAGGAATGTGAGAAAATTATTATACGAGAAGAACAACACTTGCCTTTTAAAAAATATTGCCATATGCAGGAAAATGAAACTACACCACTCTTTCACAACATACTCAAAATGGATTTAGGACTTGTGTGAAAGACTGGAGACCATAAAGTGCACAGACAAAAACAGGCAAAACATTCCACAGCATTGGCTTCAATGATGTCTGTGGGAATTGACTTCCATTGCAAGGGAAAAAAAAAAAAGTGAAAATAAACTAATAGAGCTATATCAAACAGCTAAAGCTATATCAAACAGCATGCATACAGCTAAAGAAACTATAATTAAAACTAAAATGGCAAAGATATTTGTACATCATGCATCTGTCAAGAGGCTTATCAGATCTCATCTACAAGGTCCTCATACAATGCAACAAAAAGAAAACAAATAACCCAATCAAAAAATGGACAGCATAGCTAAATAGACACTTCTCCAAAGAAGACATTATTGTGACAAACAAGCAGATAAAAACATGTTCAGTGTCACTCTTCAGAGATATATCTCACACCTGGAGAATGGCCTATATCTTAAATAAAAACAAGCAAACCAGAAACAACAAAGAGTTGATGTGGATCTAGAAGAAAAGGAACCCTCATGCACTCTTGGTGGGAAAGTGGACTGATCCAGCCCCTATGAAAAACAGTATGGAGATGCTTCAAAAATTTGAAAATAGATCTACTATATGTGGGAGTAGGGGAAGTATGAGGCCCAGTGGAACATGGTGGAGAATTGCTGGGGCGCTGTATAGGGCAGGGTATGAAAGCACACATTTATAGAGGTTTAAATCTATACACTCTGGGGCAGATACAAAGTTGTAAATCTACTTTACCTTAATAAATATAATTTGGGGGAAAACAGATCTTAAAAACAATAAAACTTGCCTCATTGAATTATAAAACTGAATTCTTCCCTTTGAAATACACTGTTAAAAGAGAAGCCATAGTCAGGGAAAAATATATACAAATCATAAACCTGAAAAAGAACTTATGCTAGCATATATAAAAGATTCTCAAATTTTATCATAAGAAAACAAACTCAATATTGGTAAAAAATAAATTAAACAAACACTTGACTGCAAAAATAACAGATGGCATGCAAGCATAATGAGTACTTAATATTAGTAATTAGGAATTGGATAATAAAACTACAAAGAGATGCATCTATTGATATTTGCTGCAATGGTTATAAATTAAAAGACCTTACTAAGAACGTTTGCAGCATTGCTCAGAATTGAAACACAGAAAACTTGTAAACTTCTGGGAGAAATGAAGTGGATAAAACCAGTTGGACAGCCTATTAAAAAGTTAAATGCAGACCTGCCTATGATCCAACAGTTTCTCTCCTCAGTATTTACCTGAAATACATGACAGTGTATGTTCACCCACATACATGTATACATTATGTCCAAATGTCTTGTAATAATCTAAAACTACAAACAACCCCAATATCTTTATTTTAATTATTATTATTATTTTTACAACGTTTGCATTCTTTTCTCAGGTGTAGTCCCCATAGAATTTCCACCACCAATTCACCCGTGCACCATCACCATAGCACCTTGTGCTCTTTCTGCCCTCGCCCTGGCCTCTTACACCCCCCCCTCCCCTGCAGACGTCTCTGATTTGTAGTTGTCTATTTATTGTTGTTTGGTTTTGTTGTGTTTTTAATTGTTTTTTTTTTTTTTAACACTTGGTCCCTCATTTGGTTCCGCTATATTCGTTCCATAAGTGAAACCATCCAATATTTTTCTTTTTCCTTCTGACTTATTTCACTGAGCATAATCCCTTCTAGTTCTATCCAAGTTGCTGTGAATGGCATTGGTTTATCTTTGATTACTGCATAGTATTCCGTTGTGTATATGTACCACATCTTCTTGATCCAGTCATCGATATTTGGGCATTTGGGTTGTTTCCATGTTTTGGCTATTATATATAATGCTGCAATAAACATAGGGGCACAAATACCCCCCCTTTTTAAGATTTATTTATTTATTTGTTTGTTTGTTTGTTTGTTTGTTTATACAAGCACTGGGTATAGTCAGAAGCACAGGAGGGTGAGAGAATTCACCAGAGTCAGAGCTGGGAGCAGAGTAGGCAGAAGGACCGAAGTACACTGCTGAGGGGAGCAGCGGGTGGCAGGAGAGGTCTGCCCACCATGTGGGACCCTTGCCCATTGGCCGGGGATCGAACCGGCACTGCAGAGGCTGTGGGCAGCTTCGCAAC
>NW_023602781.1:0-10479 GCF_014898055.3 Talpa occidentalis
AAACAATAAAATTTTTTTTTTTTAAAATTAAATTTTATTTTTATATTCCCCCATACAATTGCAAACGCCCCATTCTGACCCCAATCCTTCCCCTCCCGCCCCCCACCCCCCAAAAAGTGTCTCTGGTTCATAGTTTTTTGTTGATTTTGATTTTCACTTTCTTATATTCATTTTCCTGGTCCCTATTTAAGTTTTCTAGATTCCTGCTATGAGTGAGACCATCCGGTATTTTTCTTTTCTTTTGGCTTATTTCGCTGAGCATGATCCCTTCCAGTGCCATCCATGTTGCTGCAAATTGCATGTGTTTATCTTTTTTGAATGCTGAGTAATATTCCATGGTATATATGTACCACATCTTCTTGATCCAGTCATCTATTTTTGGGCATTTGGGTTGTTTCCAAAGCTTAGCTATTGTAAACAGTGCTGCTATAAACATAGGAGTGCAGGTGCTCTTTGGAATTGATGTTTCTGTGTCCTTTGGGTAAATACCTAGGAGTGGAATTGCTGGATCATATGGAAGCTCTATGTTTAGTAGGTCCAGAAATCTCCACACAGCTCTCCATAGTGGTTGGACCAGTTTGCACTCCACCAAAACAGTGCACAAGAGTTCCTTTTTCTCCACATCCTCGCCAACATTTGTTGTTGCTAGTTTTTTTAATATGTGCCATTCTCACTGGGTGTGAGATGGTATCTCATGGTAGTTTTGATTTGCATTTCCCTGATTACAAGTGATGTTGAACATTTTTTCATATGTCTGTTGGCCATTTGCATTTCCTCTTCAGAGAAGTTTCTTTTTAGCTCTTCTGCCCATTTTTTGACTGGTTATTTTCTTTGTTGTTGCTGAGTCTCATCAGCTCTTTGCAGATTTTTGTGATCAGTCCTTTATCATTAGTGTTGGGTGCAAAAATGTTCTCCCAGTTGGTGGGGTTTCTCTTTGTTTTTGTTATTGTCTTCTTTTGCTGTGCAGAAGCTCTTTCATTTGATGTAGTCCCAGCTGTTTATCTTTCTCTTCACTATCACTGCTTTGGGTGATGTGTCTGTAAAGATGTCTTTGATGTGCAAATCCCGTAGTGTTTCGCCTATATTTCCTTCTATGTATTTTATGCTTTCAGGTCTTATGTCTAGTTCTTTAATCCATTTTGAGTTGATTTTTGTGTATGGTGTGAGGTAGTGGTCAAGCTTCATTCTTTTGCATGTAGCGACCCAGTTTTCCCAGCACCATTTATTGAACAAACTTTCTTTGCTCCAATGCATATTCTTTGCTCCTTTGTCAAAGATTAGTTGACCATAAATCTGTGGGTTTATTTCTGGATTTTCTATTCGATTCCATTGGTCTGTATGTCTGTTCTTGTTCCAATACCATGCAGTTTTGATGATTATGGCTTTGTAGTATAGTTTGAAGTCTGGGAGTGTGATGCCTCCATTTCTTCTTTTTTTTTCAGTAGAGCTTTGGCTATTCGGGGTTTTTGGTGATTCATATGAATTTCATCAATAATTGTTCTATTTCTTTGAAGAATGCCATTGAGATTTTGATTGGAATAGCATTGAATCTGTATATTGCTTTTGGTAGGATGGCCATTTTAATAATGTTTATTCTTCCAATCCATGAGCAGGGGATGTCTTCCATTTCTTGTGTGTCTTCTTCTATTTCTTTTAACAGTGTTTTATAGTTTTCTTTGTAAAGGTCCTTTACCTCTTTTGTTAGATTTATTCCCAAATATTTGATTTTTTTTTGTTTCGATAATAAAAGGGGTGGTTTTTTTTATTTCTTCTTCTTCAGATTTATTGTTTGTGTATAGGAAGGCTACTGACTTTTGCGTGTTGATTTTGTATCCTGCCACTTTACTGAATTGATTGATGAGTTGAATTAGTTTTTCTGTGGAGATTTTGGGGGTTCTCTATGTATATTATCATATCATCTGCAAATAGTAATAGTTTGACTTCTTCTTTTCCTATTTGGATTCCTTGGATGTCTTTCTCTTGTCTTATTGCTCTGGCTAGGACTTCCAGTATTATATTGAAAAGCAGTGGTGAGAGTGGACATCCTTGTCTTGTTCCAGATCTTAATGGAATTGCTTTCAGCTTTTCACCATTGAGAATGATACTGGCTGTTGGCTTGTCATAGATGGCCTTTATGATGTTGAGGTATGTTCCTTGTATCCCAAGAATTTCAAGGGCTTTTATCATGAATGGGTGTTGCACTTTGTCGAAAGCTTTCTCAGCATCTATTGATATTATCATATGGTTTTTATATTTCTTTTTGTTGATGTGTTGGATAACGTTGATTGATTTTCGGATGTTAAACCATCCTTGTCCCCCCTGGAATGAATCCAACTTGGTCGTGGTGAATTATCTTATGGATACATTGTTGGATTCTGATAGCTAAAATTTTATTGAGGATTTTTGCATCAGTGTTCATTAGGGAGATTGGCTATAGTTTTCCTTTTGTGTTGTCCTTATTCGGTTTTGGTATTAGTGTAATGTTGGCTTCATAGAACGTGTTTGGTATTGTCCCTTCCTTCTCAATTTTTTGGAAGAGTTTGTGAAGGATAGGCACTAATTCGTCTCTGAATGTTTGGTAGAATTCATTTGTAAATCCATCAGGTCCTGGGCTTTTGTTTTTGGGGAGGTTTTTAATTACCATTTCAATTTCGCTGCTTGCTTGTAATTGGTCTGTTTAGGGTGTTCTATTTCTTCTTTATCTAGCTTTGGGTGATTGTAGAGTTGTAGTAATTTGTCCATCTCCTCTAGATTGTTGAACTTGTTTCCATATAACTGTTCATAGTATTTACTGATTATTCTTTTGATTTTCTGCTGTGTCCGTGTGTTGTGATTTCTCCTCTTTCATTTATGATTATGTTGTATTGTGCTTTCTCCTTTTTTTTTGTGAGCCTGGCTAGGGGTTTGTCTATTTTATTGATTTTCAAAGAACCAGCTCTGGTTTCATTGATCTTTTGGATTGTTTTTTTTAGTTTCAATTTCATTTATTTCTGCTTTGGTTTTTATTATTTTTTTCTTCTTACTGGTTTCTGGGGTTTTTTGTTGTTCTTTTTCTAGATCTTTGAGCTTCGAGATTAGGTTGTTTCTTTGAGTTCTTTCTTGTTTTTGATGTGAGCTTCTATTGCTATATATTTTCCTCTTATTACTGCTTTTGCTGCATCCCATACATTTAGGATATTGGTGTCCTCCTTGTCATTCATTCAAAGAATTTTTAATTTCTTCTTTGATCTCCTCGTTAGTCCAGTGGTCTTCCAGTAGTGTGGCTTTTAATCTCCATGAGGTAGGATAGTTCCTTGCCTTCTTTTTATGATTTATTTCTAGTTGATGCCTTCGTGGTCAGAAAAGATGGTTGGTATGATTTCAATCTTGGTGTATCTGTTGATGTTTGTCTTGTGCCCCAGTATGTGATCGATCCTGGAGAATGATCCGTGTGCGCTTGAGAAAAATGTGTATCCGTTTTTTTTTGGGTTTAGTGTTCTATAGATGTCTGTTAAGCCCCAAATGCTCTAGGTCCTTTTTAGAGCTTTAGTTTCTTTACTTATTTTTTGTCTTGTTGATCTATCCCATTGTTGATAGTGGTGTGTTGAAGTCTCCCACTACATATGTGTTTTCTCTGAGTCTGTTTTCAGAGAGGACACACAGTTGTCTGATATATTTGGTGCTTTTCGTTTGGTGAGTATATATTAATGAGTGTTATTTCTTTCTTGAAGTTGTCCCCTAATCATAATGTAGTGACCATTGGGGTCTCTTTTTATTTTTTTTGAGTTTGAAGTCTGTTTTATCTGATATAAGTATAGCTGTTCCTGCTTTCTTTTTTGGCCCATTTGCTTGTAGGATTGTTTTCCATCCTTTGACTTTGAGCCTATTTTTATCTTTTGTAGTAAATATGTTTCCTGGAGACAGCAAAAGGTTGGGTTTTGTTTTCTTAATCCAGCTGCAACTCTGTGTCTTTTTATTGAAGAGTTTAGTCCATTTACATTTAGAGTTAATATTGATATGTTAGCATCTGTATTTGCCATTATGTTGTCTTTCCTTTGATTTTATTTTTTCATTCTTTTAATAACTTTTTTTTTTTTTTCTTCTTTCATTTTTATTCGTCCCTCTGAGTTCTGGCTTAGGATTCCTTGTAGTATTTTTTTGGAGTGGGGTTTTAGTCGCAATGAATTCCGGAGTTTCTCTTTGTCTGGGAAGGTCCATATTCTTTCTTCATGGAGGAAAGAGAGCTTTGCGGGATAGAGTATTCTTGGTTGGCATCTGTTTTCTTGGAGTCTGTTGACTATGTCCCTCCACTCTCTCCTTGCCCGTGTGTTTCTTCAGAGAAGTCTGATGTCAGCCTGATTGCTTTCCTTTGAGTGTTATCTGTTTCTTCCCTCTTGTCAGCTTCATTATTTTTTTCCTTGTCCTGGATTCTTGGGAGCTTTACTATTATGTGTCTTGCCTGGGTTTTTTCCTTCGCGTGGAAGTTTGGTGTTCTTCTTGCTTCTTGTATATGCAATTTTCAGCTCCTTCTTCTCATTTGGGAAGTTCTCTTCAATTAATCCATGAATATTTTCTCTGTTCCTACTTCTCTCTCTGCTCCTTCTGGGATTCCTATAACTCTTATATTTCCTTTCCTCATGGAGTCAGATAGTTCCCGAAGTCTTTCTTCATTCTTTTTTCTTCGTACTTCTCTTTCCTTTTCTGTTTTGGTTCTTTTTATTTCTGTGTCTTCAAGATTACTTATTCGTTCTTCCTTTCATCTATTCTGCTTTCATTGCTTTTTCCCAAGTTTCTTTAGTTCCTCCATTAATTCTTTGATCTCCTGCATTCTCTTACTTCCCTCTTTAGGGACTCAATTTCCTCTTCTGATCTATCACTTTTTTTAATCATGGCAATTTTAAATTCTCTTTCTGGAAGGCTCGAGTTCTCTTCCAAGTTGCTGTCGTTGCAATCTGGGGAGTGTTTTCTTTTTGTGGGTGCTTCTTTCCTGAGGAGTTGTTAGGTTGCGTGTGGTTCTTCTACTCCCTACTGTCTGTTTTCTAATTTGTCGTATGCGTTGGGACACTGTGTTGCTCGACTGACTGACACTTGGGTGAACTCTCTCTCCGCTCCCCTCTGGCTCTTCCAGGAGCCATCTCTGTCTTCTGGGGGAGTTTTCGTGCTGGTTTTAGGCAGTTTTTACTGAAGAAATGTCCCTGTTCTCAAATGGCGAGCGGGATGCAGTCCTGCGCCTCCGGTTTCAGGCACACTCTTCTGCGCACCCGGTCTGCCCCGGACGTGGGTGCCTGCTCCCTCTGTGGGCTCAGACTGCTGGTCGGAAAGGGCCTGGTGTGGAATAACTTCCCGGCTGGCCACTGGGTCCTCCAGAAACCTTCTGCCCTTTTCAAGCAGTCTTAAGAAAAGGTCCTGTTTTTATAGGGTGTTAGTGACTTTTTTTTTTCCTGGTCGCTAGGTGGCGCCAGAGATCTCTCCTATTGTCCTTGGGGGGGCTGTTTTTCGCCTCCCCCCACCCCGTGGGACAGCGAACAGAGCGGGAATGGTAGGGTACACCTCAACAGCTTTGGGGTGCTGTGTCTGCCTTGTGCCCCACCGTCGTGGAGAAACCACGCCCGAATTTTTCGTGCCCTCGGGTCTCAGTTCAAAGCCCCAGTTCCAGGACGCGGGCTGTAGCCCAGTTCAGTGGCGCGGAATGGCGCCTTTTGCACAGCTCCCGTGCCTGGGCGCCTGGTTCCTGCTCACTCAGGGAGGGACCTTCACCTCAGTGAGGAACCTCGTGCGTCTCCCCGCAAGCCTAGGTCGTCTCCCTCTCCCCGCAAGCCTAGGTCGCAGGCGCGGGGACCTGGGCAGCTGCGATCCAGGTGTGCACTTACTTTTCAAGTGCACGCCGAATGCGCCGCTTTCCCGCGCAGGCTTACCTTACCGGCAGCCCGGCTGGTGTGCACGTCTCCCCGGGTCTTTGTTCTTCTCTAATGGCGCCCGGAGCCGTTTGCTCACCGCCGCGGCGGATCCTGCAGGGTTCGCCTCAGCTCCCGTTCACGGGGTGTGGTGGCTGCAATAGTTCCTTTCCACAACGCACAGTCCCGCTTGCTGCGTCGTTTGTTCTTGGGGCCGTTTTGGTTTGTTGTTTCCTCCTCTCTGCCGGTCGGAGAGTGCCGCCTCTGTGGGCGGGGGGAGGGGAGCAGGGTTCTGCGCTTCCCTCCCTTCTAGTCCTCTTTTATGGCCAGTTTCTTCTTCGGGCAGTTCGCTGGCGTCACCCGTTTATCTTCCGTGTCCCACTTCTCACTGGACCTGCCGCTTTTCCTCCCTATTCACTTTTTTTAATGGAGATCTCAATCGCAGTGTCTCCTCGCCGCCCATGTTGCCTCCGCCCCCTATAACAAATAAAATAAAAAATTAATTTGATGTCCCTCTTTTATTTTCCATGATACTATATTTTTTACTACAAAGTGGCCTTACAGTCAGGAAAAGACAAAACTTGCAGGTAAACCACAGATCGAAGGCATATAGCAAGGGAAGAAAGGGAGAGGGGTCAAGAGGGGAGGAAGAGCACAAGAATATGGTGACAGTTTCACAGGTGCTGTGGTGATGGGAGAATTATGGGGAATACACCTGAGGGGAGAATCAAATAGTGTACGAAAATAGCAATGATGTAAGAAAATAAAATTAAAAAAAAAAAAGAAATATCTAACAGTCAATTAGTTATGTGGCAAAAATGTTTGTGGTAAATAACTTAGAGGGAAACTACCTCAATGAAATACTGAGCATCCAGTAGGGAGGCTGAGGCCCTCTGTGCTTCAGAAACACTCCAAAGAGCGGGGCTCTCAAAGGAAGTGGCAGAGGACCTGACCTGCTTTCATCCCCATTACATTTGCCAGTGGACAGTCTCCACCTTGCAGAAAGCGGGGAGCCAAACTGTTTTACCTCTACCATGACCCATGAAGCCACCATTTGCAGATACTTTTCCTTTTTTTTTTTTTTTTGAAACGGCTTTTCTCTCTGACCCCAGTCTTTTGTCCATCACTATCCCTACAATTGTGCTCACAGTGGGTGTATTCACATGACTGGATTCTCTCTACATGTACCATAAATGGACTCATTAATTCTGATATTGCTTCTGCAGGGCTCCTCAGACTGTACTCTGCTTCCTTGGACTTTAGAATATGCTCATCAATAATTTTTTTTAAGATTTATTTATTTATGCATACAAGAGCTGGGGCACAGGCCAGAGATGCAGGGGGTGAGAGACTCACCAGAGACGGAGTGGGGAGCAGAACAGGCGGACTGACTGAAATACACTGCTGAGGGGAGCAGAGGGCGAGACAGGAGAGGTCTGCTGCTCCATGTGGGTTTCTCCCTGGCCGGTGGAGATCAACTTGTGCTGCAGATGCTGTGGATTGCTTCATAGTGCGGTGCTTAACCCCTTGTGCCACCAGGGAGGCCCTCATCTTCAATAATGACCAGGTGTTACTGCAAGTAACACAGTGCATGATGTCCATTCAGGACATCAAAGGGACTATTAGGGAGAAAAGCTGTTAGGGACTACTGATGAGTCTAATTCTATAAATCAGCCAGGTGATGGCACATTTATCAACAGCTAAGATCAGGAATTAAACCTTAATTCTCTATAAGATAGCAAGTAGAGCTGGATATGCTTAAAGAAAGTTATGTATTACCACTGAGAAGTGAAAAAAGATCGATCTTAAAATCACATCAGCAGAATTTCCCAGGAAGAAAATCCAGTGACATGGGTTTATACTCTACCCACCCTATTCGCACAATCACACACTAGACATGTATGCAAACATATACACATTCACATATATGCACAGGTACAAAATATTTAAATTCTACCAACAATTTCATCTATGTTTGATAATTATACTATACCAACATTTCACTTTGATAAAAGCAGGCTGTTTAAAATGTCTTTATTATATTTTCTCATACGGTGCTGAATAGACTGAGTGATTTTTTTAACCCCACTGAATACTCAATTCACAGTTCTCCCTCTTCTTCGTCAATACATCAGATGATATATTTCCATGTAACCAATGATTCTCCCACTCTGTCCTCAATTACTTCTTATAATCAAAAACTTCTAACAGAGCTTTCCCTTAGTTTTATTTTTTTTTTTTTTTTAAAGAGGCATGTTTTATTATTTATTTATTTTTTGTTTTGTTTGTTTTATACATGCACTGGGTAGTCAGAAGCGCGGGAGGGTGAGAGAATTCACCAGAGCAGAGTGGGGAGCAGAGCAGGCAGAAAGGACCGAAGTACACCTGCTGAGGGAGCAGCAGGTGGCAGGAGAGGTCTGTGCGCCATGTGGGACCCTCCTCCGGTGGCGGGGGAGCAGCCGGGGATCGAACCGGCGCCACGGAGGCTGCGGGCAGCTTCGCAACCCAGCGCTCAACCGCTGCGCCACTGGGGAGGCCCTTTCCCTAGTGTTTTTAGAAAAACTTTCTTTCAGAGTTTTTCTGACTCTAATGGGAATTCCAAGACAGATAATAAAAGTCTCCTACCATGTGGCAGAGGTCAGTCCTAAAGGACACCTGTTAGGTGAGATTCTTCCCTGGGAGGCACACCCTGAGAGACTAGAAAAAATGTGGAACATACTCTGAATAGCCTCTCAGAGCAAACAAAATCTTGTACATCAGAGTCACACCACCAGCCAGAATAGATACAGGAATAATCCTCCACCACTTTTACCAACCCACAGCTCCATCTCTACAAAGTCAACACCTTCCTTATTTAACATTAATCTCAAAGAAATGACCTTATATGCAGTGGGAGAAGAGTCAGTGAAGTAATCATGATCCTATTAGGGTTCAGATGATGGGGTTCAGTGTGTGAGGTTCTTGGGTCTCTCTGAGAAAGAATTCAGCCAGTGTTCCCATTCATTAGCACATGGCAAGTTTATTGAAGAAAGGAAAAAGAAAGGAAAGACATCTGCAGAGACACAGGTGGGTAGTCTTAAAAGATACGAACTGCATTTTGCCAGAGCAAGGGGTGTTCTTATATACTATTCTTGGGTGGAATTATTGTGGGAAATCATAGCCTTGGGTCAAGTTGGGTAGGTCTTTTAAGATCAACAATCCTCTCTGTCCCGGTCTCTGTCTGATAATCCTTTTTTTTTTTTTTTTTAAAAGATTTATTTTATTCATACAAGAACTGGGATATAGGCCAGACATGCGGGAGGGTAAGAGGATTCACCAGAGACAGAGCAGGGAACAGAACAGACAGAAGGACTGAAGTACACTGCTGAGGGGAGCAGCAGGCAAGACAGGAGTGGTTTGCTCACCACGTGGTTTGCTCCAAGGCCGGCGGGTATCTAAGTGGCACTGCCAGAGGCTGCGAACAGCTTCCACAGCGCTGCACACTCAACCACCTGCGCCACCAGGGAGGCCCTGACTGATAATCTTTTCTGACCCTGCCTTATATTCCTGGAAACTTCCATAGCTGGTTTAGTTAAGACTGATTAACTTGGGGTCCACTTGGGTTGGTCTTCTATGATCAATCATTCTCCTTACCCCTATGTCTGGTGTTTGTCCTTGTGAGATCTCCTATCCTTAATTTTTCTACTCTAAGATTCCATCATCTTTGTCCTGCCAGGTGCAATTATATCAGTGGGTTCTTTCCACATATCCCAAGAATGGACACAGATATATATTCATGGGATTCTGCCCTCCACTCAGAAGCAACAACTCCCTCTCCCATTGCAGAACAGTGCAAATGAGTCATGGGCAAGTGGATAGCTTCTAGGGTCAGAATAAAATAGGAAAAGCCTGGGAGGAATAAGGAAGCTCCAGAGATAAGGGTAACAAATTCCAAGGGGAACTAATCAAACACCCCAGGACTGCAGGCAACAGGACATTCCGGGACAAGGACAATAAAGAAAAAGGACTCTAAGATAAGGGCTGAGACACAGAGACTTAGTTCTGGGCACAGAGATATTAAGGCAGAGTGAGAGACACCACCAAGAAACAATCACAAAAAAACAGATGGCTTGAGAATAATCAGGGAAAGAAGGTACATATTCCCTGAGACATGACTCCACTTCGCTTCCTTGCCCCTCCATGGCCTGGTTCCATGGCCTGAGAGTCCCACTTTATTTCTGTCCTTTTCTCCTTCATAAACTATTTCTATCTCTAAACAAATTTGCCCTTTTTCTCTTGCTTACCTGAGCATAGCGAAGTTCCTGCTGCATCTTCATGAGACACCATCCCATGGTGGTCTAGTGACTGTGGCTCTGTGCTGTCCCTGCAGCCTGGGATCCATTCCTGGCTGGGACTAGGCCTGAAACCTGAAATTATAATATAAAAATACACTCAGTTCTTTGCTTCACCTGCATTTAATAAATCATTTACATACTTGAAGTGGGAACTTTAAGCCTGTTTATGGAAAAACACCATAGCTTGAACTATATTATTGGAGCAACTAGAAAAGTAATTTCCTTTACAATGTGTTATCTAGTTAATATAAAATTTATGTTTTAGACATCAA
>NW_023602782.1:0-10479 GCF_014898055.3 Talpa occidentalis
GGGGTTGGGGGGAGACAGGTGATGGTCCTGAAGGGCAGATTCTGGGGGTGACTCTGAGGTCATCTCTAGACTCAGCCACTCTCTCTGTGACCATCTTCATCAAGTCTCTTAACCTTCCTGCTGCACTTTTCCCACAGAAAAATGGGAATAGTATCAGCATCTCCAAACCAAGTTTGGATGAGAATTACATGAATTATATTTCAAGAGTCACTACCCATAATTCTAGAACCGGGTTGTGCCGCAGAGGATGTTACAGACACATTACTAAGATAAGTGAAGCACAATCTTCAGTGAGGTTGTGCTGGGTCCTCTTGGAGCGGCTCCATTTCCTGTGCCACCTCCCACCCTACCCAAGCCCCACTACCTTCTCAACCCCTCCTTACAGTCAGCTGCTCCCCCACTTTCTTTCTTAAAAGAAACATGTCTTCCAAACTGACATACCTGCTTTGAAATGGAGGGACTTCTAGGGCATCCCTTCGAACTTGAGAATTTTCAGTGCTTCCCCAAATCTTCTTACAGAGTTAGCACCTGCTATTAGCTGCTCAGGGAGCCCTGCTGGGTGTCAAGGGGCCTCATGGCTCAGAGAAAATGATTCCCAAAAGAGTAAACAGGCAGAATTCAGCACTCATTGGAGAGTTGTCTCACCAAGGGTGAGATCCCTGGGATCCTCCTAATTTTCTCTTCAAACCCAATCACCCTTCTCTGTCTCCTGCACTATCTGAAAGTGAAAGCTTGAAATGCAGTCCCAGCAGCCTCCACCCAGCCCTCTAGACAGTGCACCTGAGGGAGCACTTCCCCTGTGTTTCAGGAAGGAAACAGCAAGATCAGATGCATCAGCAGAGGGGAGGGGCAAGCACCTTGCACCCATTCAGGCACAGGGAAGGCACCCACCCAGCACCCACTGTTGAGCACACACTGTGCTCCAGTTACTTGGCTCCCAGACCCAGAACTAGAGGTAGGTGTGGGGCCCAGTCAGGACTGATACTGAGCCCCATGCAGGCTCTGCCTTTGCCCAATGGTGACCACCCCAGTGACTCCATGTCACTGTCACCCCACATGGCAGAGTCTGGGAGGCGCCCAAGGGGGCCTATTTTCTTCTCACAGCAGCTGACCCAGGAGCCCCCACATCCTGGACATCAGGAGTCAGCCCTGGGCACCAGGAGCTGCCAGGACCTGGTCCTGCCCACACTGCGTGGACAGGGCCTGCGGCTGGTTCAGATGTTAATGTCACCCGAGACTTGGTCACAGTGACCAGACCCTTTCCCTCCAGGACACAAGTCACAAGGAAGGCCCGATTCTATGTCCCCAAGGAAACCACTGGTCCTGGGCCTCCCCTCCCCCCTCACTTCCTGTGGGTTCCCTTCTCAGTAAAAGGCACCTGTGTCCCCCATTTATCTCTGCCAGAAATTCCAGGGCCATCTTCACAGTCCACTCCCCTAACTTTCTACTTCCAATGCACCCAAATGTTCAATCCATGTCCATGGCCAGCACCTATTCCACATCACCCTCATTTCTCACCTGGCCCAAGGGTCATCCCACCCCACCTCCAGCCTCACCTCCCCCAGTCCATTTCCTTCCAAGACCATGACTGTCTCCAGTCAGCTCCTGTCATTTCCCTGTCTCATACTTTCAGGGGATCCCTCTGCTTAAAGGAGGGGTGCCCAGGGTCCCCCTCCCTCTCTGACCCCCTTTCCATTGCTCTCCGAGCGGCCCCCTCTGGCTCAGGTGACTCCTCCAATTCAGGAAGCTCTCCTAGCCTCAGGCCTCCTCACAGTCCCTGATGTTCCTGCTGCCTCTGCTCCCCAAACCCTCACCTTTCAGGCCACATCTGAAGTGACCTGCTCAGAGGGGCCTCTGCCAACCTCCTGATCCCACTTGTGCACCCCACACCTGCTTATTGGGCTTGGGGGTCCTGTCCTCCACCCCAGACCTGATGTGTTTCATCTGGGAACTGTGGCGAGCCAGCCGCAGTAGTCTGGGTGTCAGGGTTTCCTGAAGGATGGGAAGGCGTCGGGGGCAATTGTAGAGAAAATGGTAAGGGAAGGGGAAGGGGAATGAGGAGATGCAGACACTTGATCAGGGTGCTGACATCATCCTGCTCAGGGTCTCAGCAGCCCTTTATTTATACTAAGCAAATCGTGAGTACACAAGCATAAGGTAGGAAGATAATAATCATCACATGTTCTTTTCAGGAGCCGCCAAGGGTCTGTTTGCCTTCCGGCAGAGGTGTAACATTTATTATTCTTTGTCTTAAAGAAGGCACAGTTGCTAAACAAGTGTTTTCAAAATAGTTATTTACTTTAAACAATCTAACAGTTATTTTATTACTAGCAAAAAGCCTATGTGTCTACAACTAACATTTCTAAGTTTGCCATGGTGAACGGTTTAACTATGGGCTAGAGGAAAACAAAGGGCAGGAAGTTACCTGGGAGAAGGGAGACAAAGAGATTATTTCTAACTAACCTATAAGTTTAGACTAACATATAACTAATTGATTAAAGTAAAAAACAGAAGGCTTTTATATCTATAGTATATTGTTTTAATATTGATTAGATATTAAGGAACCAAAGGCCTGGAGGGCGTTAATGCCAGGCAAGCCACACTGACTCTTCCCTAGCCCCCAACTCTCAATTAGGGGAGGAATTCTCTTAATCTAAACAAAGAGTTTTCTACCTATTCACTCCTCTACTTATCTAGTCAGTCTAGTTTCAGTATTTAACTATAAGATCAAAGGGCAATCTCTTCTTCCATAAGGTTGCTGGTTGTTGTTTTTAAGGAACTACAAATATTTTATCAGGGGCAAAAGAAGGAGATGGTTATAGCCTTTGATCCTCAAAAAAATGGTCAATATGTGACATATCAGTAGTTGTAACATTGACCATTTCCGAGTGCATTATTTGTGCTGCCGTGATTACTAGCGCAACCATTCACAAATTGCTGTTGACTTATTCTTGAATGCATACTCTAACAGCTATCATACCAGTTGTCACATCCTAGGGAATTAGCCCTAAACAAACAGGAAGAATTTAGCAGGAGTCAACTATGGCGTCTCCTGGTTTATCAGGAATTTTCTTATACTTGGAGCATGGCTCGCCTCTGCCACCCAACTGTTATCTTTAACTTTAAAGTAAAGGAATTTCTTTCTCCAATTAGCTCTTGCCTCAAGAGACCACATCTCTGTATCAAGGACTTGGCCGATAGATGTTTACAACCTTTTGTTTCCAGAAGTTATTTCACTGGTTAATGTAAAGCCAAATGTTGAATTGCTGCCTTTTTGGCAGAGGACTAATTTTATGAAAAATGTAATATTTGTATCATGCAGTGCCATTTGTCATCAATTTGGTTATTCAGTGATTGATCAGTATTTGCAGTTTTACTTTTAAATGTGTATTTTAGCAATGGTAGAAACTAGTCATAAACAAATGAGGAGAATCTTGGAGTCGGCTAATGAGATTCCTGATACAACAACAGCCAACCAAAGAGGAAATAAGAAAAACAACCAATATGGGGGTCAGTCCAACAGTTTATGAACATTCCTCAACCTTCTGCCGTGCGTTGACCAACCGGCTTCCAGGTTGTGGTTGGAGCAGGGCTGTGGAAGGGTCCAAGTGTCTGGTCAGGGTCTCTCCAAAGGGTCAGTCTGAGTTGGTTTGTAGAGTCCAGGTAGGCCGTCCACTACTTTGTCGTCTTTGGGCAGGCTGGCTTAACTCGGGAGTGGTTACTCCATGGATTAACACCCAGAGTAGGTGTCGATCAGAACAAGTAAATATGTGTAGCCTCTGCAAGTCTTGATTTGTGAATTCCACCTACAGGTCTTTAAAGGAGAAGGAGCCATGTGCTGTATCCCTGGTGGGGGCCTAGGCTTCTGACAGTGTTATGTTGCACACAAGTCTGGCACCTGAAAAAACAAGCTGAAGGAACAAAAACTCATCTGTCTGGTAGGAGCCGTCACTCTTCTGGTGTTTTGGTTCCTTTATTTTTGATGCAAGCTGTCTTTCATCTCCTATTGATGAGAAAAAAAATATATATATATATTATTGAGCAAATGAATGTCATAAAGATTCCAGCAGAACTTCCAGTCCATGTGCAGTAAACACTCCAGTGCAGGCATCATCAACAAGTTTGCTTACTTACAGCTCCTTCCCTTTCAAGATTCATGGCCGGGGCCTCAGCACTCTTATCTACAAGGTCGGGCAGCCAACCAGCTGGTCTGTCTCTCCAAGGCCATCCCCGAATGCCTGCATCTTTCCCCCCTTGCCTTGTCCCCCTTGTCTGGGGACTTTGCCACAAATGGTTGTGTCGGCTGAAAATGATGCTATCAGTGTAACAGACATGGACACAGTTGTGCATGAAAGGAACCTTTGGTCTTTAAATGGGTGCTCAGACCTTATGGGGCTACCAAGGTCTGGGACCTCATGCATGAGTCATAAAGCTTCTCCTGACCTCACCATTCCTGAAGCACCGCTTGTTGTTCCTCTGCCTGGGTAAAAGGCTAGAATTTATTTTTACAACTCTACTAGCTTGGCTGTAGCTGTCGCCTGCAGAGCCAGAGCCTGAGCACTGGGGGCTCCAGGCCATGGTGGCGGCAGGTGATGTCTCAGCTGATACTGCTGAGGAGCTGACGGACTAGGAGATTGCAGTACTGGGCAAGGAGGAGCTGGTGTGGTGCCTGAATAAGGAGGAGGCGACACGCATGGCTGCTGTGGTGCAGCAAGGCCACTTCATCTAGGAGGTGAGTCAGCAGTTGTAGGATCTGTGCACTCACGTAATTTAAGCAGCACCTGCAGGCTGAGAACCACAGACTGCCTGACCTGTGCTCTTTTTATGCAGGCGTCACACTGTGTGCCGGGGGCATCTCTTAGGGACCCCAGCATCCTGTGTGGTAAAGACCTGGGCAGTTGTTGGCAGAAGCTGGCCGAACTAGTGGGCTGCCAGGAAGAGGATCTCTGCCTGTTGTTGGGCTGGGCGAGAAGTGGGGGCCACCCTGCTGTGGTCCCAGCAGCTTGAGGAGAGGACGGTTTTGGCACCTGAGTTCATCTTGCCCCCATGAGTCTTCATGACCTGAACTGAGGACTTAGTTTTCTTTGTACTGACATCCACCCAAATTGCTGCCCAAACACCAGGATTGTAGTGGACCTGTAAATGTGGATGCTGCCCTTGCCCCGGGGCCGCTGGCTTTGGAGGGTCCTGTCCTGCTGGTCTGCTGCTAGCCTGGCTTTCAGCTTGACCAGCTGGCTAATGAATACCCACCACTTTAACCAGACTCCAGACTTTCTCTAGCAGTGGAAGAATTTCCTTTTTGATGTCCCTGCCAGTGAAAGATTGCTACTTTGGCTGGACACCAGGTTGCTTCTAGTAACTGGAGGATTTTAGCTCTTTCCCCCTGCATCTAAAATGCCCCATGCATGTGGATGGTGGCAAACACATAGCAAGAATCTGTAACTAATAGATCTTTTGCCAGTTGAAATGTAAGGGTGAGGAACCTGAGATCTGCAGCGAAACCTACCCTAACGAATAGATTTTTTTTTTTTAACTGGAGGCAGCCTTGTTAAGCTTAACTGAGTCTTTTGATGTGTCCAGGGGCTCTCCCATTGGAAGCAAAAATAGGCTGACTCATGACTGATGCAGAGATAAAAGATGGGGAGCGGTGGCAGTTGGAGAGTGCAGGATGGTATCTGGCTTTTCCCAGCTTTTGACTGGCAGGACTGGAGTATTTCAGGGTCACCAGCACTCAAAGTGTTCTGGATGCCAGGCCTAGCCTACCAAGAGATCGGGTACTCTTGCAGCTGAATAGGGACCCACCACGCTGGGCTCAAGGTTGATGTGATGGAACATGGCTAAGGGGCAGGGAGAGGTCAGAGGGGCCTGGCCGAGCCCTAAGGTCAGGGAGGGGAGGCTGAAGAGGGCCGAGAAGGCAGTGGAGGGGGTGAGACCAGAGCTGCCTCCCGCTGGGCTACCCTGGTCTGTTCCCAGGCCCTGTGTTTGGGCAGGAGGTAAAAACTCTAGTCCCAGCCAGGGCTGAGGGGGAGGCTGGGTGTGGTTCATGTGTCTGGGCCCAGCCTGGCACAGTGATAGGTCAATGGTCGGCCGCTGTGGCCCCCTTCCTCATGGGGCCTCTAAGTCTGACCCAGCTTTGGGCATTAGGAGAATCTAAAGCATCTCTGCCCTCCAGAGGGTCCCATCTGGGAGGGGATCCAGTTGTAACAAGTAGGACCCTGGATGTGATGGGAGATGGTTGGAGAAACTGGATAAGCTGATCTCCACCCTCAGCTTGGCTGCATCAATGGGTGTCCTCTGCCACCTTCTCCTGGGACCCCAAACCCAATGTTCCACTGCCCCTCCCTGGTGTCCACGGGGAAGGCAACCCATGTATGGCTCAATCCAAATTCTTCCTTTTCCTCCAGCGATGTTCTCCCTCCTCTCCAAGACTGGCAAAACCACTGTCCCCTGGCAGAGGCAGGTCATCTGGGGTCACTCTTTCCTCCCACAGCTCACACTCAATCAGTAGTCAGTCCAGGCTCTTCTTCCTTCATAATAAATCCCCCACTGCCAGCCCCTTTTCATCCCCACCTCAAACACCCATATCTGGTCTCAGCAGCGGGGTGCAGACAGGACTGATTGGGGCTCCCCTCTCTGGCCTTGCCTGGGTCTCTGCTCCCATCCTTCCAAGACTCCTCTCCAAGCAGGAGACAGGTTGTTTAGAGATGAGATGGTGTCACGCTGGGGTTTGCTTCACAGCAGTCCAGGGGAGGGCCATGGGTGGGAGTAAACGTGGATGAGGCTGGGGGAAGGGTGAGTGGGTGTTCATAAGCTGTCATTTGTTATACTACTAGTCTATTTTGGTGCATGTTTAAAACATTTGAGACACCTTGTGGGAGCTGGGGGTGTCTCTGGCACCTGTTCTTCCAGCAGCTGAGCTGAGGGTCTGGGCTGGAACTAAGTCTCCTGGCTCTCTGTCCCCACTGCTCCCTCCACATCCACAGGTGTCTGCTGATTCCATGATGTAGTAGTGTCTTTGTCCTGTGACTGCATTGTTACAGATTCAAGAGGAGCAGGAGACCTAGGTAGTTGGTTTCCTGCTAGTCCCCCAGGTTTTCTTATGATCATTTCTCTATTTCTCTATTTTAGGTGACTAAGTCTATAGAGACCACTGTCCTGTTTTGACGTGTGGCGGCAGGATGAAAAGGATTACTCAGAGTCCATGTGCAGAACAACAAGAAGCCGAGAGGGACCACACCACAAAGGGGCAGCCCAGCTCCAAGGGCAGTCTCGTTTTTATTTAGCATCAAACAGAAAATAGAAAAGCCCAAAGCAGCAGCAGGCACACAGGAAATGCACAAGTGTATGGGGGTCGCATCACCAGCTGGCCCAGTCAAGGTGGAGAAACAGGGAAAGAGTCAAGGAAAGTCTCAGTGTTTATGCTGCTCTCACCCTCACACCTGTTGCTATGGATGCGCATGCTATTTCCAGCACGTATAGATGTTTACACCAGGACTTTTGCCCTGAGAGGTTCCTTATCAAATTTCCCTATTTCTGCATACTGAGAGGCATAGTCAAAGTAAAGAATAATCAAGGCAAAAGCAGAATAATTGAGGCACATGATAATCCAGTCTCCCACAGATCACCTGTCTTTAGGGTAGCTTCCCCAACACAGGGGTGTTAGAGGGATGCCTCCTTCCAAAAGGGGGCTCTGGGCAGTTGTAGCCGAGCTCTCTGCAGCCTGCTCCTGGGGCACAGCAACTCCTTGGGGGCATTTGAGTCCCCAGGACTCTCCCCTTCAGTTGACACAGGAAGTTGCTAAGTCTGCTGCTTGGACTCTGCTGCTTGCTGGAGTAGAAAGTGTGCCGCTTGCCCACAGTAGTAGCTGTGGCTACCTTGACCCCCTTCCCAAACAATAAAGAAAGTCTATGGTGGATGGGATAACAAGTTTCCTCATACAAACTGTATAAAACTTTACCACTTTTGCAATTTGGGACTCAGCCCTTTGGGGAGTGATCCCACTGAGCCTGCTGGTGTGACAAATAAATCTCCCTCTCTCCACCTCTCTGAGTGCCACCTGATTTCTCTGGGAAATTGCTGTAACATTTTTGATTCCCTGACAGGAAATCCAGATGCTTTTGCCACTGGTCTGGTATTGGGGTCATGCCCGGCAATTCTCCCTTGAGTGAACTAGGTGGTTCCACAAGCCCTTTGTCAGGCCCTCCTTCCTGAGGTAATCAGAGATGGGACAGCACCTTCATACCTTACCCGGACTCACAGAGAGAGGTGGACAGACAGGTAAGGCCCCGGTGCCCTGGTTTTAGCCCACCCCAAGGGATGGAAGGAACTCCCGGTCACCTCTCATGCCCCCTTGCAGGGCCAGGTAGAGTTTCCTGATGGGTGGCATGCATAGTTTCTGTTTGTGTGTGTGTGAGAGTATATGTAATGGTCCCACAGCTTTGGTTACGGGATCTGAGTGGTCTTGTTCTGTGGTTCAGTGGTAACGTCATACAGCCTATGGGTGATCTTTCCAAGGCACGGACCGAGGGTTATATGGCTCTCCAGAAAGCCAGAGGCATCTGAAAGTCCTGTGAGGGACTCGGCCAGATAAGAATGTGATTGTTTCAACTTCCCCTTTTGTCGCAGCAGCATCAAACATAATAGGAGGGACTCAGAAAAAACACGGCTTGGGGACCATTAGATTGTTCATGAGTGGACCTGTCATACAGCTCAGTTCCTCTCTTGAAACAAATTGTTCTAACCAAACTCAGGGCTCAAATCAGTTCAGCCCTGATGGATCAGCCCTGCCTCTCACTTTCATTTCTAGACTTACACAGCCTCATCTTAACGGTCACCCTCCTGAGAGAGAGAAAATGAAAGCTTTAGTCCAGGACTGAACTAAACTCAACCTGGGTTGGCTGAAACTGCAGTTCCCCACTGTCTAGGCTGAAAATCCCTGCCACTTCCCCTTCCCATCTCAGCTCCCACCACAGCTTGGGGCTCCCCCAATGCTGAGAGAACATGGCCACCTGCTGGAAACTCACCCACATCCTTCTCTGCGGCAGGCTGTGCCTCCCATGCTGTCTCTTGATATGGTCCGGGTATTGGGGGAGACTCCCGAGAAAGAGGGGAGTTCCTGTGCTCCCCAAAGAGGGAAAGTTGTACTTCCCAGAAGAGGGGAGTTCTTGCACTTCCCAAAGAAGATCTGAACTAGGGAGTCTCCATGGCAAAGCCTGCTAATGCTCTCCTCTTTGTTCTTGGTTAATGCTGAAGCAAGTTAGTTATTAACTGGCATGTGAAAACCTAATTCGGACCCAGGTGACAATTGGCTTATTGTTCTTACGCATGAACTATTACAAAAAAAGTAAAAATTGTTAAAGATATAGTTAGGAAAGAAATGTTTTGGCCCTGAGAACTATGGAGAACAAGCGGCCCTGAACCAGCTGTTCTTGGAAACCATCGCCTAACCTGGGGGGTACCTGTTTGTGGCAATAATACATTTTCTGGTGTATGCAAGAGGTTAATAGTTCGCAGGCCATGTGGAGGTTAGGAATTTCTAGTTAAGAGTTAGACTTCAAGAGAACTTACATAGATTTGATGAGTTGTTTTAGACCATTTTGAAGTAATATATTAACCAAGTTAATTGAGTACTAGGAGATAGATTGATTTTAGTAATTGAATATAGAATAGGAATTTACACCCACTTTGTAACTGGAAAGTTTAATTGTTGCCAAATGTTGTGCTGTCTTGTATGATTGATCATGCTAGTAAGTGAGCTGTACCTAGGAAACTAATTGTTTTTAAGGTTACAGAGAAATGCCCTTTTGGTATGAGACCAAGGGAGTCTTTACATGTTCATGAGAAAATATGTATTGTCTTTGTTCTGCCTCAATGCTTATGCTGATGTAATCCCACCACTTGCCTTAAGGTATAAATGAAGACCCACTGAGACCCTCAGCAGGAGATACTTGCACGAAAGAAGATGTCTGTGTCTACCTCACTCACTACCTCATTCCACTTTCCCTCAGTCCTTTGAGAAAACTTGGCTGACGACATCCTCTCCTCTCTGAGACCCCTGACACAACTTCTAGCTGGAGCTGGTCTCCAGCACTTCTCTCATGGGCAAGAGTTCAGTCAAGTTTGGATAGAAAAGCAGAAAAGGAAGGGCTTCCCCTGGTGGCGCAGGTGGTTGAGCGCTGCACTGTGAAGCTGTCCGCAGTCTCTGTAGTGCCGATTGGACAGCCAGCAAGGGTCCAACATGGTGCTGCAGACCTCTCCTGTTGCTCCCACTGCTCCTCTCAGCAGTGTATTTTGTCAGTCTGCCTGGTCTGTTCCCCACTTAGTCTCAGTGAATTCTCTCAGCCCTCCCATGCATCTGGCCTGGTACCCCGGTTCTTGTATAATAAATAAATCTCTTTTTAAAAAAGGCAGAAAAAGAAAATACACAAATTCATAAGCCATTTGGATCCCTGGGGCTTAGAACTTGGAGATATTTACTAA
>NW_023602783.1:0-10465 GCF_014898055.3 Talpa occidentalis
CCTGAAGAAACTGGACACGAAGCCCTCTTGCTTGCCCCAGTCATATCTTCAACAAGCCGGGACCAAACTGTTTTAGGGTGTGTTGAGTTGTTCCATAGATCAAACATTTGTCCTCACCATTATCATCACACCTCTGCAGGTGATGCAGCAGTTTCTGATCTGCTTCTGTTATAGGGCAGGGTGAGGGGGACCCCAGAGCACCCTCAAACCTGTCTGCTCTAAGTGGGTTCTGCCCTCTACCCCACATCAAGACAAAATATACCCTAGTATGTAAGGCTTTCACTAGATAGAATTAGTGTGCAATAAAGAGAAATAATACAGTAAAATAGTTTCCAAGTAAACACTCAAAGTTACCCATCCCCTTGTGGGTAAATGCCCAGCCAAACAGGGTTGGTCCCAAGCAGGACTGCTGAGACCTGAAAGCTGCCACAAGTCTAAGGCACCTTCTGGAGGGGACCCATAGAAAAGGGGCAGAAGGGGCCAGGCAAGTCTGGAGGAAAAGAACAAAATCAAAATCTATATTGTCATTGTCAGCCTCCCCATGGGGTATTTCACCCAAGTCTGTTTTAAGTGTCTCCTTCCATGTCCCCCAAGTCCTGTACAAGTCCAAGGCTGAGAAGCAAGTGCAGCTTCTTCACATGTCTTTTTGCTCCATGTGCCCCCCTCCAGGTCCTCTTCTCAATCCTCTTCCTTCCATTTCCCTGTCTTCTCTCACTTCTCCTCCCTGCCCAGCTCCACCATTAGGGTAGGGCAGGGAACCTGGAACCTCCCCGTTCCCTGGAGATTATTCTGTGTTGTGCAACCATCCCAGGCCCAGTAGGTTCACCGTCAGTTCTGACAGTTTAAAAGAGAATTTTGGAGACCTTGGGGTCATCATCACAGATAAGCACGGGAAACAAGCCAGCAGGGAGACAGCAACGTGAGCCCCCTCCCCCTGGGTGATGCCGCCTTTTTATCCCCTCCCTCCTAGGCTCAGGTGTGCACATGCACACACACGCACACCCATGCCCAGGTGTCCACAATCAGGCACACGTGCCCCACATCCACACACCTTCTGTGTTAACAAGATTAAGGCTTCCAGTTGGTAGCCACAGAGGCTAGTGGCGTTAAAAAGTCTGATTAATTCATTTACCCTACACCCTGCTACACTTTCACAGCACCGTATAACACAAGAACCATAATACAAGAGGCACCCAGGATTTAACACACAAGCCTTCGCTTAATGCATGATTTTCAGTAGGACACTAAATTCACTGTTTAGTTCCACCAACCTTTCTTTCCATCACAGACTTTGTCATGTGTAAAACAGTGCATTGAACAACATCCTGGCACGAGTCCCTAATCAAGCTAACTACCCCAGAATGTTTTCCAAACCATCAGGACATCCTCCCACACAAAACATAAACTCCAAACCACGTTGGTTGACAAGGTAAGGCACACCCCATTTTACTGTGCTTTGTCTTATTGTGCATTGTTTTCACGGCCTCGTATATAGTGAGTTTTATACAAGACTCCATCAGCAAAAAGATTATGACTCACTGAAGGCTCAGATGATGGTCAGCATTTTTTTAGCAATACAGTATTTTAATTAAAGTATTTCTCTTTCTTTTTTTTTATTTAAGCTATAATGTTATTGCACACGGAATGGACTGCTGTAGAGTGTCAATATAATTTTTACATGCCCCGGGAAACCAAAACATTGATATGATTCATTTGATTGCCACATTCGCTTTTTTGCAGTAGACTGGAATCAAACCCTCCACACTGCCAAGGTGGGCCTGTAATCCTTCATTGCTTCATAGAGTTTAGTTCTAGTTAAGTTTGTCAGCAATGAAGTTGAAATAAATAACTCCTCCTATCAGCATCAGGTTCAAATTGTACATAAACAGGAATATGTGTGAAATTGTTGCGCTATGAAAAATTATGTTGCTAGCTTTAATTGTTCCGATTTAGTCTTTCATATCATTAGCCAATTTCCCAATCCCCGGAGCTGTGGGGCCCTGGAGCAGGAGTTGAACTACCTAGTATTTCTTTTTTAAATTTTTTTAAAAGATTTATTTATTTATGCACACAAGAGTTGGGGCACAGCCAGAGATGTGGGGGGTGGAGGAGGATGCACCAGAGACAGAGTGGGGAACAGAACAGGCAGCCTGACTGGATACACTGCTGAGGGAGCAGCGGGCGAGACAGGAGAGGTCTGCCTCACCATGTGGGCTTCTCCCTGGCCGGCCGGGGATCGAAGTCGTGCTGCAGAGGCTGCGGATTTCTTCATAGTGCAGTGCTTAACCCCTTGCGCCACCAGGGAGGCCCTAACTAGTATTTCTAAGTAAATACCCTTGATACGGTCTTTCTCCAGTGACTCTGCAACTGCCAAGTTCAAGTCTTGGTAAGCTGAGATGCTACTTATTAAGAACCTTGAAAGTACTAAAGTTTGAATGTAAAATAATGAACATGAGCTTAATCAGCTTTTTAACCCAAATTTCTTCCTTTCGAAAACCTCTTGTGGCTCTGAATTTAATTTCTGTAAGTACGTCACCTGTAGGTTTTGAAGGTTTCATTGTTTCATAGCCAGTACAATACTACACATGACTGAACTCTGTTTTTTTGGCATCAGTGTCAGCGACAACTATAAATTGCACTCAGTGCGTGAAGGTGCACGGTTCTAAGGAAAACCAATAGGAACACTTGGGTCTTTGTTTCTTCAGAATCACTTCCACCATCAACCTTTGGTTTATATCTCTTGCCATACTCAGAAAAGATACATATTTTCACACACACATACAAAAAAAAAAACCCTCCAATAAACCTTGTTTTACTTCTAGTACACTGAGGGTGAAAATAACATGCATTTTATTTTCCTAATTAATGGCACTAAAACATAAAAGTTTTTTACTAAAAGTTAAAACTTGTAAACATACGTTATAAAAACAAATGCTTACATTTTCCCGGATATTTACACACTTTGAGGATATAGTGGGCAAACTAATCATGAAATATCACTGGTTACGATATGGTCCCACAGAAGAGGATTATTGCTCACACAAACACACCACATACCACTCAGCATCGGAAGCGGGTACACTCTGTTCAGTGAGGTCAACTCACCACGATGAACCTGTGATCATTTCAAGTTGCTATGAAAGCTTCTAACGCTTACTCTCAATTCCTCTGCCTCACTGGCCAGGGCTAATAAGAAGCAGTTTGTGGAACCAGCCTCCATCTGAGCCATACTCTGAGCAGCACTGTCGTAAGGAATTGTGGATAGAGAACTATTAGTGGTGTTTACTGATGAACAGCAGTAGGAATGTGGGGACTCAGGGGAGGGGACAGGTGAAGGAAAGGTAGGCTTCAAGGAAAAGACGTCCTACCCTAAGTCAATGAACAACTCAATTTACTGAATCAGTTGGGAAATGCGTTTAATAGGCTGAGTTTGGGGTCCTACGAGAAACCCAAGAAGATATGGCAAGTGTGGATGAATCCAGGCCTTAGGGAGAGTTACACTGCAAGTGTAACTTTGGAAATCACCAGTGATTAGATACTACAACTGTGCTTTTGATCACTTAGGGAGAAAATGTGGACAAAGAAGGAAGCCAAGCGCAGGGCCTGAGCTCTCCAAAGCGCAGATGCAGAGAGAGGTGGGGGAGTGAGGAAAGGAAGGAAGGCTTAGGCAATTCTGACGTGCATCATGGACACAAAGTCTTGGATTATAAAGAGTTATTGTGAAGCAAAGACTGGACCTTCTGTGATTCACCAGAACTCCTCACCCAGTGCAATGCATAGAGAAACGCATAATAAATATGCATTGGATGGATGAATGAAAGACATGATAGCTATGAATATTACCGTATTCTGGTACTATCATTTTGTGACACTTTAATTTTATAAAATTATATATGGGTAACTTACTCCTCCAAATGAATAGTGGCACCTTGGATGAGCAGTTCTTAGCAGTACTTGCACCAAGGACCTTTGTGGCAGTTTGCTAGCAACTCTGATTTTCAATGCATAAAATGAAATCAATTGTATTAAAATAGGTATCAGAGTAATTTTAAAAAACAAATTAACAATGATGTATGATAGGTGCTCCTTTATTAGCACATTAAAGAATAAGAGCCAGTGGCAGGTAAAGAAAAGGGAAGATTCCATGGGTGGAGATTTACTATAATTTCAAAGTAGTGTAGAGGGTAAACAAATTCAAGACAGCCAAACATTTGTATTATTCTAAAAAAGGATCTGTGATTTCTCCTGGTGACATCACAGGTGCTGCTAAAATGACTGTGCTTTGTTGCCAACATTTCTAGTTTAAAAAGCTGCTAAGGGCCTCTCCGGTGGCACAGTGGTTGAGCGCTGGGCTGCAAAGCTGCCCGCAGCCTCTGCAGCGCCAGTTCGATTCCCGGCCACCCGGCGAGGGTCCCACATGGCGTGCAGACCTCTCCTGCCGCCCGCTGCTCCCCTCAGCAGTGTACTTCGTCGGTCTGCCTGTTCTGCTCCCCGCTCTGGCTCTGGTGAATTCTCTCACCCTCCCATGTTTCTGACTGCACCCAGTGCTTGTATAAATAAATAAATAAATCTTTAATAAATAAAGAAAGAAAGAATAAAAAGCTGCTAAATATCTACTGGGGTCCATGTTTATGGACCTCAGATGAAGAATCCCAAATTTAAAGGCCCCTTTCACTTGTACCCTCAGCCCAGCCACCAGGGTTTTGTGTTTTTGTTTTTTTTAACATCTCTTTTTTCCCAAAAAAACAATCTTCTATACCAAATAGCACAATTTTTTTAGAAAGCAATTCGACAATCTTTATGCCATTTAAAATATGCATGCCACCTTGTGGCGGGCTCTCCCAGGTGCTGAAGATTCAGCAGAGAACCAAAGAGACCAATCTTCTGTCCATACTGAGTTACCGTCTCGGAGTAGAGATAAGAAGCAAAGTAAAAAAGTAAGATTTATTGCGCAGTAGATCAGACAGAGATAAGCGCTACAGAGGCGAAGACTGGAGGAGGCTGGGAAACTGTTCTTTATAGATACCACGACCTGAATGGTCCTACAGATATAGGGACAACAGAGTGCTTGAAAGTGAGCCTGGGCATATCTGGGGGGGCATGGCGGGAAGAGGGTAAAGAGGGCAAGGACTCGAGACAGGGCACACCTGGTGAGGGTAAGGATGTGAGAAGGTGTGGTTAGAGCCTCATGGGTGAAAATGGGGGCTTTAGGTGAGGATGGGGGTGCCCATCACCCCAGGCTTTCTCCACCGCTGTAAGGACCTTAGGCCTGACCCAGTGAGAGAGCAGTCACTGGAAGGGGGATGCAGAGGAGCAGGCTGACCCCACACACATTTACACATGTTTATAAAGGATCCTGGGGTGAGAGCAGACTGTCAGATACAGGCAGAAGCGCAGAGAGGTTGGGAGGATGAGCTGGTGGTGGCATCTGGGATGGGGTGCAGCAGTGGGGGTGCTGACCCTGATACGTTGGGTGTGGAGAAGAGGAGGAAGAAAAAGGAGCTCTAAATGACCCCAAGGTTTTTGGCATAAAACACAAAGGACAGAGCTGCCATTAATTATGATGGGAAAAGCACAAGAGAAGCAGGTTTGGGGGGGGATCAGGACTGATTATGAACATGGAGACATCTAGAAAACATCCATGTAAAGGATAGAGTAAGAGCAGATGATACAGGAAAGGGAGGAAAGCACTTTAAATGTCACTAAGAGAGACTGGATTCGTGCAATTATTTGATAAAACAGCTGACAGAATAGCAGTTATGAGGAATGTGACAACTATACTATTAGGAAAATTTGTTTATATGAAAAAGCAAGTTGCAGAATGATATGAGAGCATTTAAATTAGACTGTAGCTATATATAATCCATGTTTGTATACACTAGTTTATAGGCTCAGAAAAATGGATATACCAGTTACTAGGATTTATCTGGGAAATGGGATTAGTAGAAGAATGGAAGCAAGATCTTTTACTTTATTTATCTCCATATTGCTAGAAGTTTTAATGAAGAGCATCTGTATCTATCCATAATATAAAAACTAACAAAGATTAAAAAGTGTTTAATAAACAATGCTTGATTAATTGATATGTAGGCAAATACCCTCAAATACAGGTACGTATTGTTGAAGCTGCTCTTTGAAATGAGAAAGTTTTTGATTGTAGTATCTGCCTGAGGCAGCGAGCAGTCTGAGCCTGGGGGACGGCTGGCAGTGGTGGAAAGAATGAAGAAGGAGGGTTTGTGAATGGAGAATAGAGAAAATAAGGCAAGGAACTGGCATAATTCAGAGATCTAAAAATCAAGCTGGAGGCAGTGCTACATCTCTAAGCATGTTTTTGTTTGGCTAGTACTATTTTTCAGGTTTTTAAACATGGATGTCCTTAAGCAACTTGGGAGAGCTCCAGTGTGCCACAAGCCTCACCACTCCTTATGATCTCACACACAGCCCACATGACACATTTGTGCTACCATAGGCAATGACTTTTACACTTCAATGCCGACATGCATTGAGTTCTTGCCCTGGACAAGGCACAATATTAGATTCTATCTCGAAGTATCTTGGGCATAGGTTAATGCCAGAGGATTAAGAGCATTAACAGAAATTTCTCCATGAACTCTGCATCTGTATCATGTCTCCCTTTTAGCCATTTTCTTAGACACATCCAAACACACTGAAGTGGTCATAATATCCCCTTTATTTCTTAGTTCATACTTGTGTTGTAAAAATGTGAACCACGCAACTCAGCAGGTAATGGCAATTAAATCAGATTTCTGATTTAATTTTGACAGTGTGTTTTCTGATAAGAGCTTTCCTCTGCTTCAGCTCAGAGTAACACATGCAGATCACATGACATGTTGTTATTTAGGCCACTGTGGCAGGGACTGGTGGGATCCTGACAACACAACATGTGTAACCAAGCAAAGTGGGTCCTATTGACTGACAGGCCCTGAGGTGGAGAAGAGAAACCTTGGCAGTGAAGGCCCAAATAAAGCAAGGCACAAACTAAGCACTGCGTTTGCCTGGCATCTTTCCACGCATTAAATAATATCCATCCTAGGAGGACGCTAAGTGCCTATCAATGTAATTATTTGTGGAGTGAATGACGAGTGAACAAGCAAATGAGTGCTCCACGGGTGGCACCTCTTTGTCTCAATGAAAAGAGCCCTAGATAGTTCTCTGTAGAATTTATTTTTCAAAGTGGGTTTCAAGATCCAGTGATGGCCCCAGGCTGGTGTTTGGCCCTCAGGTTCCGAGTATGAAGTATGGAGCTGAGACAGACCTTATGACAAGACATGGAGCAGGGAAGGTCAGAATGTGTAGTCCATGTCTCTGTGGGGAAAAGCTCTGAAAATGTCCTACTTCCAATAATCACGGATCACACACTGCCTTTTAAGATTTGTTTCTCAGAAAAGCAGAAATCATTTACTCTTGGAGAGCACAGTATGGTTTAATTTTTTTTCTTTTCTAGGTTCTCTGCCAAGAACTACAGAGCAAAAAGAAATGACAGTGTGGGGAGACAGCTGCTAAGTAATCTCTTTGTTGTATTTCTAATAAGATAGCTACATCATTTTTGTTGCTAACGTATAGCCATATGAGTTCTGAAATAAGCTATTACGGTTTTTTCCCCTCAGTGGACTCCAGTTGCAATAAGTAATACATCATTTATAATTGGAAATGTGTATCCCTCCAAAATAAAAAAAAAAAGTTTGTTCCTTCTTGCTTAAACTTTCAAAGACTTCTGAGTATGATGTTTGAGATGAAACCAACGCCATACCAATTGGGTATGGCGGCCTTCCACAGGCCAGATGCTGAGAGTGTAGATGAATAAGAAGAGGTGTCGCCTTGGAGACATGGAGAGTGGCCAGACGAGCAGAAAGAGCAGAGAAGTCAAGGGCAAAGAAGAGTGTTTAGAAGGCCAGCTCGCTAGTGCCCACACACAAGTGCTCACTGATTGTCACCAAGCAGGAGATCATTGCCGAAACAGGCGAGTAGCTTCAGCAGTCACTGGGGCAGATGACAGTGGTCTGGGAGGGATCTGGATATGAGAAAGGGAGGCGTCACTGCAACTTAAACAAGGAGCCCTGGAGAGAAAATAGGTGCAGTTGTTGGATCCAGAGGAAGCAAAATCCAAAGCTATGGTGGAAGGATAAGTCTGAGCCAGGGCGGGGAACAGTACCATCCCCACTGTGACAGTGGGGGAGGAGCTTTGATGGCTAACGGGGGTTTCTGGAAGGAAGGAGTCAAGTGTGAATGGTAAAACAAGTCAACCATTATCCTCCATCCTCCTCCCTGTCGTCATCAACAGCTTCCAGTAAACCGGCCAAGGGAAGTGGGAAGGAAAGGGCTCTTGCTTCGGTGACTTTCACTAAAGCAATGGGAGCCATGGCCACGTGCTGAGGGTGACAGGGATGATGGCGGAGCAGGGGCCTGAGAAGAGTGGCAAAGGCTTGAAAGTGCTTCCATGGGGGCCAGGAAAGAGCTGGACTTCCCCTTTCACCAAAACCCAGAAGCAGTGTCAAACTAAGTGAGACTTAGAGCCATGTCCATAAAAAGTTAGAAACCACCATCCCCACCACACAGCACTACGTCACTCCCGGAAAACAGTTATTCGAACGAGAGATTTGGGAGATGATGCAAGTCCCGGAGTGGTCCAGGATATGAAAAAGGGAGCAGGTGACTAAAGTAATGAGGTAGAGGTCACAAACCAAGTGAGGGACTGAAAATTTGAAGTAGTAGGTCGGACCCAGGATGATCCTGGGGCTCTGAGTTTGGGGGGAGGCTATTTATGATATAGGTCACCAGGAGGCTGGTGGTTGACCACGCCATGGGCACAGGATAAATCAGTCAGAGGGCGGGATGATCTTAAGAGCAGGGTTGCCACAGGGTGGGGAATGACAGTCTACACAGCATTGTGCTATGTGTCTTTTTCTTTGTGAAAGACCAAGTGGGCAAGCTCTCACGGGACAGTCAAAGGTCAGGAAAAGCAGGAAGGTGGACGCGATGTTCTACCTCCTAGCTAATGATGTAAGAAAGTTCCCTTAGCATGGAAAAAGGATTCCAGGGATGTTCTTGGAAAGTGTGAGGGAGGGAAGATTGGAGGCTGAATCAGAACAAACAGGGTCAAAGTGAAATGGAGAGACAACCAGAGAGAGTGGAGAGACTTCTATAGGAACAAGACGGTGGATCTGTGAGTCTGGTGCGATTAGGTGGCTATCAAAGACCAAGGTCTCCCCATTAGCTACCAGAGTCTGGAGAATGACAGAAGAATCCATTGCATGTGTTCGTACATGGGACACAAGGTCTCTTTGGGTTCCAGTGGAAAGAATAAAAAAATAAACTGACTTCCGGATCAGATCCATTAAGCATGACCTGCAGACTTTCATTGCCCAGGACCCTGGTCACACTGTAGTCTGTACTTAGACGCATGCAACACAGTATTTCACATTTATCAATATTAGAAATCTGGAGGAACTAGGATATGTCATTAAAGAATGTATCTGAAACAAGCACCAAAGTTTCACATCCAATAAACACTTAGTAGAGGGCTGTGGACTGGATATTAACAGGTTAATAGCACATCAAAGATGCTTGAGACAAATTATCTTATGATTTTGATGAAAAAACTGTTTTATACTTTGCACAATTCAACTCAGAGAAATAGATGTTGGAGACCATCCTCTGCATTGACCACTTAGCTGCCCCTGCTCCCCCAAAGCAACTGTGTCCCATTACATCAGCCTTCTCATTCCCGTGCGGGACACAGCGCGTGCCAGTCTTTGGAAGCATCCTTTTCAATAAGGAACAAATATCAAAACAAGCAAGGATTGGCATCTGTTAGCCTATGAATCTGGACTGTTAATTATGTAAGACAAACACGATGTATTCAAGAAAATAGTACCCATTCATCCGCTTTTTTTCAAAATGGAAAAGCACACCATTTAATTTGTGGTTCTCTGCATTTTAAATAGGCAACTCAATGAAGCAATAAATGTGCTCAAAATGAATAGATTTTTCTACATAGGGAACTCTTAATGGCAGTAGCATAACTGAAGATTTAACCTGGTGAACATAAAAGTAAACAACAGAAACACATAAGCATAATTTAAACTGACCAGAAAATGATGTTTTGGGTAAAAAAAAAAAAAAGGAATCACTATAGTGGAGAATAATTTTTAGGTTATGATATAAATTCATCACCATGTAGAGATAAGATTTCTGTAATTAAATCACCGATATGTAAATAAGATACCTTTCTCCTTATGGAAGTGTTATGCTTGGTAGCCCTGGTGAGCCCCGATACCTTCCTGTCTCCCCCACCTGCTTCCCAACAATGCTGTGCTTGTCCCCTTTAATGCAAACTTCTAAACCTTTCCAAGGAATACCATGGAACTTCCATTTCTAATTAAATAATCCTACATCCTCAGCCTCTTCAGATGTTTCCACCTTATGCCTTACTTGGAACTTGGTT
>NW_023602784.1:0-10464 GCF_014898055.3 Talpa occidentalis
AAACCACAATGTATTACTTTTGTGGGGTATTTTAAATAACAGGAACAAAGTATTAAGCTAAGAACAACTGTCAAATTGGTTAAAACTTGTGATACTTTACTAGATGTTCTTAATAATGATTAAACAACGTACGGGATACAAACAAACTCAACACATGATGAAGTGCACAGTCTCCTTCTGGAGACTGAGTCATAGGGGGAATTGTTAAAAGAGAGTGAAGTATAAGGAAAAAAAATAGAAAATACATGATTGGCCAGAGCCACAGAAATGACCTCTTTTGGGGTGAGAAGCCCCAAAGCTTACTTAGTGTTAGAGGTTTGGTTGACTAGATATATTTCTGGTCAAGTGGAAGGAACATTTAGAGGGACACAAAAATTATAAGATTTGGTTTGTTGATGTGGCATCTTAGGACAGAAGCATCTCCTTTTTGAACCTATAAAATCAATTCAGCAAACGTCAAGATTTGTTTAACTTCATCTGAAACTTTGTGGTGTTGTGATAGGGAATAGGATTGATAAAATAGATCATTAGGATTGAATGAATACTATCTGGATATTAGATATATAACAAATACTCCAAGAGCATATACACTATACACAATTATGAATTGATGACCTAAATTTGGGAAGCAGAATAGAATAAAATCGAATAGACCAGATTTATCACTTGAGGGTAGGAAAGGATTTCTATACACACACACACACACACACACACACACACACACACACACACACACACACACACACACACACACACACACACACCCCGCACTTCTGAGAGGAATATACAGAATAACTACAGCTACATTAAAATAGAAAGCTTCTTAAATCTAAAGATATAAAAAAAATCAGAAGACTAGTCACAAAGGGAGAGATACCAGATACACACTACATATAACTGATAAAAGAATAGTATTCGTGGCATATCAAGAACCCTTACAAACAATAATTAACACTTGAAACTCAGTGAAACAAAGGGGAAGGAGGTGAATAGGCAATTCTTAAAATAAGAAAATGGAATGACTTTGATATTGCCCTCAGCTTTAGAAAGGATTTTCCTGCACTCTAAGTCCCTGACCATTTCTTAGAGCATTTATACTTAAAGATCACCTCTATGATAAATTCTTCCTTTGCATCTTTGAAATGTAAATCTTTTAAAAAGCCTCTTGCCATTTCTTATAAATTAGAAGTGTCTTTCTGAAGGACCTGGAAGTCATCCCTTTGAAATGTGAACATCAAGTTAGATAGTGCTTGCCCTGATCGCCCAGGTTCTGTGGGAGGGAAAGCAACCAACTGTAAAAACTAATTGTCCATCAGAGGGGAAAGGATAAAAAAATGTAATGACCATAAAATAGAATTCTACTGAGCAGTGCATAAAAGTCACAAATATCAAGTTGAACAAAGAAATAAAATGTAGAAGAATATACACAGCATGGCATCATGAATATAAAATTTAAAAACATATTAAACTGTCAAATATTCCCTGAAGATTCATATATTTCCATGTTTTTATTTTTGCTGCATAATAAACTTTAAATTCTGAGTGGTTACCTCTGAAGATAGGAGTGAGTTGGAAAATAATGGTGGGTTAGGGAAGAATACACAGCAGGAATATATGAGGGATTTCACATGGATTGACAGTGTGTTGTTTTTTGAACCTAGTGGTAGAAACACAGAAGATACAACATTTTTAATGTATAAAACATGTAAATATAATAAATTACAAAGAATGAATTTTGGGAAAGACGTATGAAGGCTTTACCCAGAAGGCTTACAAAGCAAGCTGGCATTATTAGAAAAAAACCTTTAGATACTTACGAACTGTTTACTTAAGACTCAGCACTCATTCTTGTCAAAACTGATTAAAAGAAACAGAGGCAGATAAGACCCACTGTGACCTAGCATTACCTTTGGACCTAACATTACCTAACATTCATAAGACATCCCCTCTGCAGCAGGCTCTTGGCTGCCATTTTCTATAAATGTGACCCATGAAGAGACATAATCTGGTCATGAAACACTACTGAGCTTATGTAACCAAGAGTTACAATAATACAAACAATACCAAGAAGCCTATAAAATTCTAAATCCCTTTAGTTAGGTGAGACATTGGGAGAGTGATCCCACTATCTGCTTTGTTACTTGAGTCAGGTAGTAAAAACTTCCTCTGGTCAATTGTCAGTTGGCTGAGAAACGAGCCCCCCCACCAGCCCCTTCAATAACACCTCTTTCATTATGTTGACATCCAGGGGTCATTTGGATTTTTTGCTGTATTGTTGAGGTTGAACACTCTTTGAACTGTAAGTGGGGTTCTGCTAGGTTTGGATTGGTGCTTGCATTGAATACCAATTTCACCTCTGCCTCTGGAGCTAGGTGTGATCTCTGGGTGTTAGAAGTACTTTAAAATAAACATCAGGCAGATTGATAAGGGTTAAGTTGAAGCTTAATACTAATATGTATGCTTCCTGTATACATGGGACAGACCCATCAAAATTGAGTATCATCACATGATTCAGATGCCATCTTAAATAACTTAGCTAAAAAGTTTAGTTAGGGAGTTTACCAAGGGAGGCAAAGTAGAGAAAGGAATACAGAATTAAGTTCTGCCTTCTTCACTGAAAAGAGATAAGATTAGGTCTTCGTAGTACAGTGAGGGAGATGTCCTGACAGAAATTTATGTATGTATATATAGTCTTATGTATGTCTTTTTAAATTCAACTTCCAGCTAGCCTTCAGAGTTCCTCCCATGCAATCTACCTTTGGCCAAAAAGATACATTTTGAGGTAGCAGAATTTTGCCTCCCTACGTTGGTGAGCTCAGAACATGGAATAGGGGAAGGGAGGAATAGAATTAGGTATTCCTTTACACATTTTCCCCACTGTTTTTCATATTATAATACCAGTAGATTGAATACTAAAATAAAAAAGTTTTTTTTCCATCTAAATGTATTATATAATGGTTGTAAAGCTGTTGGTAATTTGCTTCATAGTTTACTTGCCTTCATCCTCTTTTCTTTGTCCTTGAGTTTTTTAGTCACTTCCTATACTTAATCCATTCTCTATCAAATTCTATAGATTATGTGGTGATTTAAAGTAGCTCTTTGTTGTGTGTGTGTGTGTGTGTGTGTGTTGGGGGCGGGTAGAGATCTTTAAATAGCCCCCAGCCTGAAGTTTGAAATTTGATCCTTGTTTAAAAAGGTACATGTATTTCTTTTCATTCATGAGTTCATTCTACAAATATTTGTTGGAACATACATTTCCTAGATACTGTGCAAGTTCCTGGTGATAAAAGGAGATGAGGTAGGCCCTATCCCTGTCCTTGAGGGTGTTAGATTCTGGTGGACATTCCCAAAAGAGGCAGCGATAGATATGCAAGTTACTGCCTAAAAATGAACTTCAGCTAATTCCCTAGAGATTCTGAAAATACAAACAAACCAGTCATAAAGTGTTTCTAACAGAAGTTTTTATGCTAAGAAGAACATTTTTCAATTAAAGAACTTTCCTGCCACACTAACTGAAGCAGAAACCCCATTTAATCTTACCAAGGAGTATAGTGCTTGGGTTTAATTTGGTGAGAGTGAGGTTAATACTCTATCAGTTGGCAACAAATGGCAACTGTCATTCTACTTTAGTACTTAATTGTAGCTTGAATTACCATGAGCTATACATATGGGGTTTCTGCTTCAGCTAAGCAATATAGTATAGGCAGTTTCTTTGGGATTCTTGGATCCTGGAGAGGACGTTACAAAATCTCCCCTGTCTCTTCAAAGGTACTGATGACAAGAACTTCATCTGGCATCATAGTCAAATTTTTTTTTTTTTTTTTTTTTTTTGCTTCAACAGATGTCTAGAGTCTTGAAATTAGTTTTTTCCATATTTAATGTTCCTATAAAACCACATATAGTAGTAACATTCAGATTACTTAGAAAGGGAAATCTGGTACAATATGCAAATTCAGAATGTTGAATTGTTAATCTCAAATATCTGGTTACCCTGCTAACTCAGAGGACTTGAAGAAACAGTCATTTGGGGAGAGAAGCAAAATTGTAACTCAGAGACTAGAGATCTGAGAGTGAGTTGATACTTTGAGATATACTTAAGAAGATGGGAATTCCATCTGCCAGTCAGTAAATTAGGCAGCAAGCTGCTCCTGCATTTAAATTTTTTTCCACTGCCTATTTGGGTTTCCTTCTTACTGTTTTCTAGAAGTTTTGGATGGAAAGAAAAGACCTTGAATAGACATTGAAGTGGGCAAAGAAAGATTCATCCATCTGGGTTTATCACTGTCTTTGATTGCTCTGAATTATTTTACAACTCTGAATTAGTAAAGTGACAATATAGGTGATTCTTACCCATAGAAACAGAAATTGTGTCCAGCGAAATACAGTTTTTTTTTTTTCTGTGGATAGCTTGATTTGCATTTGTTGCAAATTCCTTTCAGAGTTCTTTATTCCTCTTATGTGTGTCAGATTTTGGTAGTTTGAATTTATTGTAACATCTTACTGGCTCCCTCATTAATTAGTAAGTTACATATAATCTATTATACATGTTATTTTATATTGAAGTGTGGAAGTCATGATTTGATCTCTTTAAAAAATTAACCTTTAATACACTTCTGGGAAAGCTAAATCTTTGTCTTAAAGCATATCCTGAAGAACATTCTTCCAGATGCTAGTTCCACTGCAGGCTAAAGAAGAATTATATATATGGACCGGTGACCAATTCTATGAACAATTTTATTTGGAAAGGTAGGATTAAACAATCTTCATATGTGTTAAATAAAGTAATGTTAATAGAAATCTCTAGGAAGAGGATGTAGCTTACTCAGTTTACCCAGCTCACTTGGCCAAGGAATGAATGGTCTTTGTGAAAGGTACTTTTGAGAGTTTCTGCTTCAGTAAGATTTGCTGAGGGAGTGTGGAACCCAGCATGGCCTACACAGGAAGGTAGAGAAATTAAAAAGAAATGAAAGAAATGGTAGGCAGGAACCAAAATAAACTTGACTTTTGTGGAATTTTGTGTAGGATTGACCTTGATAATTGCTTGGTCTCAACTTATGTGCTAAACTCTGCAACACTTCGATGATCAGGAAAATAACGTGTGCCCTTTTGTGTGTTATTACAGGGGCTGTAGCTGGGAGCTTAGTACCAAAATGGGTTTTCATAGATAATGTGGGATCACTCAAGTCATGCCCAAAGACTGGGGCTGATTTTGGAAAGACCTGTAAGGCTTACAATTTAGACAAATGCGGGTATCTGGGTGCATGAGGAATGGTTGAAAGAAAGGGAGAGCCATGGCTTCTGTTCCCCATCATTACTAAAAATCAAGAAGTTTCCCAGGTTCATTTGGTCATATGCTCCTTCATCTGGATTCTGGAATTTCTCAAATTGCTGTGGTGGTGCAAGTGGCTAGGATTAAGGGATATAAGCTCAAGTAGTGCTATTTAGAGTCTCCTGAAAGGGCTTCTTTGGATTCTGACTTCATGGCCATGGCATGAATCTTTTACAACAGTACAGGCCTATTGCAGACTTCCTGACCTGATAACAGATTTCTACTGCTAAGGACTCTTCAGTTTCCCTGGCCCTTCTTTCTGGACTGTGTTTGGGCTAAGAACATAGAATCTAATTAGACAGTTCAAATATAGTTTTCACCAGCAACTGAAAAATACATTTTTAGTTTCAAAACAAAGATAGATAAATTCTTATGTTTTCTGTAATTTTGACTATAAAATGGAGGGTTTGTGCACCATTACTTTTTTCCCCCTGTCACCACTGTGTATTTATACATACAGTATAATGAACATTTTTATATAGGGCTCTGATCAAATCTCCAATGAATGCCTTGGGATAAATTCCTTAATGGGGAATTACTATGTCAAGGTGCATGTTATATTTCATTCTCTTGAATTTTGGTTAAAATACATTCACATGGGCATGGTATGGAAAAGCCTGTTTCACTGATACTAATGTTTCTAAGACCTGGAGATAGTAACTCTCTGGTGGAACCCTGAGCATTTGGATCAGCACCACTCTGTCCCTGGTCTGCTTCTGTGTGATTGGGGTCAAAATCCCTTTGACAGCTGCTCTGTGTTGGGGCTGGATTCATAACATCACTGTCAGGCTACTTGAGGTGTATTGAGCCCTCAAGAGTTCCTCAGTGAGGAATTGAATAAAATTAACCAAGGTAGTTAAGAGGTCCCAGGGTTGATGGAATATATGGCTTTCTGTGTCTGTTGGATTTTACATTTTATTATGAAACTTGGGCCATGCATTTGTTTTGATTCTGATGTATTTGAGGGTAGGATTTTATATAGTTCCCCTATGCATTCAAGTACTAGTAATTGGTGTTGCTTCTACATTTTATTTGTTTTGTACAGATGCCTAAGTAAGCATAAAGCCTCATACAGTGTATTAAGTAGTTAGTCAGCAGAAACTCATGAGACTCTTGTTTGGCAGATTTGATAGAATGTGTTTTCCTGCATTATTTTATGAGGAATTTTTTTTAATAGGCCACTGTTTTGACAAGCTGCTGTTGACAAAGGGAGTTTGCCAGGAAAGTTCACCTTATAGTGAAAATGTTCTACGTAGAGGGTTTTTTGGGTCTTTCATGATAAAGAGAAATCTTTAAGGTCAATTGGTTGAAAATATTTTTGAACCACAAGATTAACTTCATGTTCATTTAGATGACTTACCTGGTTGTCATGTGCAAATGCAGGTATAATTAATTAATTAATTAATTTTTAAAGATTTATTTATTTATACAAGAATGGGGGTACAGGCCAGATGCGCGGAGACAGAGTGTGGAACAGAACAGACTGATGAAATACACTGCTGAGGGGAGCAGCGGGCGAGACAGGAGAGATCTGCTTCAACATGTGGGACCCGCACCAGCAGGCTGGGATCAGACCAGCACTGCAGAGGCTGCAGGCAGCTTCACAGTGGGGCTCAACCGCCTGGGCCACCAGGGGAGGCTCGCAGGTATAATTTATTAATGCAGTAATTTACAAATGATCCACTGAGAAACTTCTAGGTGATTTGAAATTTGTCGATCAAAATTAAAATCATCTGTCCCTAAACATTACAAGAGCTTTCATTTCTCTCTCTTCTTTCCTATCATCCTTGAGTTCTTTGGACACTTCACTGCCAACCCCTAACAGATCATAACTTAATGTCTATTTGATATAAATAAACCAAAGATGATAAAAGAGGTATTGCTGCCACTTTTCTTAAATATACTTCAAAGGCATTTTCTAATGAAATTAGATGAAAAAATGGAACCCTGGTTAATTTTTACTTTTCATCTCTAACATTAATTGAAATTATTTCTAGTTTTGACACTTAAAAGCTAAAGAATAAGGCATAAACAGAATTATAGAACCAAAGACTATTTGAAACGCCATAGGAATTGTCATTTAAACAATCTTTTATAGATTGGGAACTAGGTCCTATCCTTTGGAGAATTTCACACATGAGATCAAAGATTAAGTTTTCTACTACATAAGACAAATATCACAAATTTGCTCTAACTCTATGCCATAAATTCTCTATGAAGCTCTTTCAGTATTGGCCTGATGTTCAAATGCTTTGTATTTTGCAAGTGGTGTCTCTTGGACTTAATAACAAGCTCAGTTTTACACATTTAGAACATAGGGCATTTGTTCTGCAATTGTTTGAGTGCTGAAGTACACAGTGTACACAATCAAATAAAGTGACACTTGTTTTGAAAAATTTATAGCTCTAAATGTATGTGTTAAGAATAGTCATTTAAAGAACAGTTTAAAGAGACACCTATTCCTCACTTTAACACATAGATGATACCAATTCCTCAAATTCGTGCAGCAGATTTCAGAGATTGGACATTAATATCCCAAGGCCCCTCTGAAATGGAAATTTTATAGTGGACTTTCAATAGCAGATGGTAGAAGTGACTTTTACCCCCTTTATTACAAGCCTAACAGAGAGAAAATCATGTACCAATTTAGGAAAAATATTTTGATAGAAAAGTTTACACTTTCGGAGGGGGGCGGAGCAACATGGCAGCGAGGAGACGCTGCGAGTAAGATCTCCCATTAAAAAAAGTTAATAGGGAGGAAAAGCGGCAGGTCCCAGTGAGAACCGGGACACGGAAGATAAACTAGTGACTCCAGCGAACTGCCCGAAGAAGAAAGTGACCATAAAAGAGGACTAGAAGGGAGGGAAGCACAGAACCCTGCTCCCCTCCCCGCCCACAGAGGCGGCACTCTCCGACCAGCAGAGAGGAGGGAAACAACAAACCAAACGGCCCACAAGAACAAAGGACGCAGCAAGCGGACTGTGAGTGGAAAGGAACTATTGCAGCCACCACATCCCATGAACGGGAGCTGTGGAGAACCCTGCAGGATCTGCTGGAGGTGAGCTCCAGGTGCCATTAAAGAGAGACCCGCCCAGGAGGAGGCCAGCACCAGCACACAGCCCCGGGCCGCCCAGTAAGCTTGCTCAGGAACAGTGGCGCGCTGGAAAAGCAGGCGCGGATCGCGGATCGGGATCAGGATTGCGCGAAAAGCAGCGCGCTGGAAAACCAAGTGCGGATCGGAATCGGGATCGCGCGCGGAAAAGCAGTGCAGTTGAAAAGCAACGCGGATCCAGATCGCAGCTGCCCAGGTCCCTGCGCCTGCGACCTAGGCTTGTGGGAGACGCGCGGAGGCCCTCACTGAGTGAGCAGGCCCAGGCGCCCAGGCACGGGAGCGGGATTCAAAAGGCACCATTCCCGCGCCACTGAACTGGGCTACAGCCTGAGTCCTGGAACTGAGGGCTTTGGAACTGACACCCGGGGCACGAAACTAGGGGCGTGGGTTCCCCACGATGGTGGGGCACAAGGCAGACACAGCACCCCAAAGCCGTTGAGGTTTACCCTACCATTCCCGTTCTATTCCCTGTCCCACGGGGTGGAAAATCAGCTCCCCAAGGGCTCCAGGAGAGATCTCTGGCGCCACCTAGCGACTTGAAGTCAGCAGAGGCGCCTAGAGGAGCCAGTGGCCAGCTGGGGAGTTAGCCCACGCCGGCCCCTTCCGACCAGTAGTCTGAACCCACAGGGGGAGCGAGCACCCACAGCCGGGGCAGACCAGATGCGCAGAAGAGTGTGCCTGAGACTGGACGCACAGGGAGTGTGTCCCACATCACCATCTTAGAATAGGGACATTTCTTCAGTAAAGACTACCTGCAGAGGCTTCCTCAGGAGCCAGAGGTGAGCGGGGGAGTTCACCCACGCCAGACCCCCTCTGGCCTGCAGTCCAAGCCCAGAGGGGGAGCAGGAACCCACTGCCGGGGCAGACCAGGCGCACAGGGGAGTGTGTCCCCACATGGGCATTTTAGAACAGGGACCTTCTCCAGTAAAGACTGCTTGAAACTGACAGATGACTCCTGGAGGAACCAGAGGAGAGCAGAGAAGCTCACCCAAGATGCCGGCCAGTCCCAACTACACAGTGTCCCAACGCATACAGCAAATTAGAAAACAGACAGTAGGGAGGAGAAGAACCACACGCAACCTAGCAACTCCCAGGGAAAAAGCACACCACAAAAAGAAAACCAGCCCCCAGATTGCAACGACAGTAACTTGGAAGAACTTCTGAGCCTTCCAGAAAGAGAATTTAAAATTGCCGTGATTGAAAACTGACAGAAGTCATAAAGGAAAACAATGATAAGGGAAAAATAATCAACGATCAGAAGAATGCAATTGAGTCCCTAGAGAGGGAAAACAATGGTCAGAAGAATGAAATTGAGTCCCTAAAGAGGGAAGTAAAAGAAATGCAGGAGATCAAAGAATTAATGGAAGAACTAAAGAATTCTGGGAAAAGCAATGAAAGCAGAATAGATGAAATGGAAGAACGAATAAGTAATCTTGAAGACACAGAAATAAAAAGAACCAAAACAGAAAAGGAAAGAGAAGTACGAAGGAAAAAGAACGAAGAAAGACTTCGGGAACTATCTGACTCCATGAGAAAGGAAATATAAGAGTTATAGGAATACCAGAAGGAGAGGAGAGGATGTAGGAACAGAGAATATTCAAAGAGATAATTGAAGAGAACTTCCCAAATGTGAAGAAGGAGCTGAAAATTGATATACAAGAAGCAAGAAGACACCAAACCCACGACGAAGGAAAAAATACAGCAAGACAGATAGTAAAGCTCCCAAGAATCCAGGACAAGGAAAAAATAATGAAGCTGGCAAGAGGGAAGAAACAGATAACATTCAAAGGAAAGCCAATCAGGCTGACATCAGACTTCTCCGAGAAACACTACGGGCAAGGAGAGAATGGAGGGACAAGTCAACAGACTCCAAGAAAACAGATGCCAACCAAGAATTCTCTATCCCGCAAAGCTCTCCTTCCTCTTTGAAGAATATTGGACCTTCCCAGACAAACAGAACTCCGGAATTTCATTGCAACTAAACCCCACTCAAAAAATACTACAAGGAGCCTAAAGCCAGAAC
>NW_023602787.1:0-10460 GCF_014898055.3 Talpa occidentalis
AATAGTTAATTTAAAGTTGGAACACAAACAGCTTTTCACAAAATACAGGCTTATGAAAGACATGTTTAAATTGAGATTATTTCTCTCCTTTAATTTCATTATATTTTATATCCTTTACAATATACTATACAAACAGGTTTAATAACTGTACCTATTGATTTTCCTACATTTTTTTTTCACTTTTCAATTCTTAGAAGACATACAAAACTCACAGGGAAAATATATTTCAAATTTAAATTGCGATGAAACTAAGACATAAGAAAGAATAGTAGGATTTACAGTACTTACATGGATAATCTATATAACTGATTCACTTTAATATTAGAGAAGTTTGGATTTTGTGTGTGCGTGTGTCTAACCACCACATCCTTGAAAAAAACCAATGAAATAGTCATGCTCTGAATAATGTTACAATTTAATTTTGACAGCATTTCCTCTGTGAAGTTCTTTGTATTCTTATTTGAGATTACCTCCTTTCCAGAAGTTTAGAAAGGAACCTGGGAAATTGAACAATTGGAGGCTCAACCTCATGATGAGAAAGAAAAAAAATAATCATGCTGATTCCTTCAAATCCTGACACAAAGAGTCAGGAGAAAGACGTGTCTGTGTAAGTGTGTTTACAAAGCCATTTTTGAATTACGTTCTCTACATCCGTTGCACCTTGACACTGAAATATAGAGAAATATGAGTTCATTTTAAACAAACTGAAACCACATTTTCTATTAAATAATGTAATCCCTCACATTTTCCGTGGAGACTTTTCCTTTGTAAGCAGCATGGAAATATATCTCAGTGTGCTTATAAGGTGAACACCAGTGAGATATCTCACCAACACAATACTACCTAAGGTATAGAGATATACTTGTTTGCATTTTTTAAAGATTTCTTTATTTATACAAGAACTGGGGTACAGTCAGAGGCACAGGAGGGTGAGAGGATTCACCAGAGACAGAGTGGGGCACAGAACAGGCAGACAGACCAAAGATACTGCCGAGGGGAGCAGTGGGCGAGGCAGGAGAGGTCTGCGCGCCATGTGGGTTTCTCCCTGGCCAGCTGGGAATTGAACCGATGCTGCAGAGGCTGCGAACAGTATCACAGCGCTGCGCTCAACCCGCTGCGCCACTGGGGAGGCGCATTTTTTGTTTGCTTTTTTAAAACAGATAGGTAAGGCTGTGAGTTTTGGGATAATTTAATATGTGACTCTTGCAGATCAAACTGGGTCAGGATGAAGTGGTGAATTAACTTAAATAAAAATTACTACATATTAAAAATCTGCATCAAATCTCTATGACATTTGATTTTGAAGTTCCAAAGCAATTTAATACATACCAGAATGCTTTTTGCTATGGGTAAAAAGCTAAGAAACAGAAAATCTTCTCGAGTTATCTGCCTGGAGTCCAGTCTTCACATTCCAGTGATTTGCTTGACTACCTCTTACCCTCTGCTTAGAAAGAGACGCTTCTGTAAACGTGAACATTTTCTCATCTTGACCAAAAAGGCAGTGCCTGAGTTATCAGCCCTCAGAAAGCTCTTTGGTATTCTTGGTGGCTTTTCATTTCCTTGTGGACACCTTGACGTGTGTGTGAGTGATTAGATTTTGGCCACAGAGCAGTTTTCATCTCTATGGGATCAATGACTTGTCCATGGGACATGATTTTGAGGCCCAGGGGAACTCAGCAGGCTGATCAGACAATTCAAAGTTCAGAGTTCTAGGGTGATAGATCAATCACTGTGAAAAGACATGGAGTGAGTGATTATGTCTGTTCTGACGGCAGCAGTGTAAGATTAACTGACAGTAAAATGGTGGTGCATGAACTTGGAGGTCAAGGGCACCAGGGACATTGTTCCTTGGGGTGATGACAATCAACTGACTGGATAAAAGTGGAAGCACAGTAAGAGCAGGGTGGGGATGAACCTGGACAAGGCATAAAAGCAGATCCCAGGTATTGATGGTTCGAGTGTGTCTGCAAAGGGAAGGGGAAATACAGGGTGGAGAGCAGCCAGGACACTGGGTAAATGAGAATGAGGTCACCGGTTCAGCTGTCAATAAATGCCGTTGGAGCCAGAAATGTGTACTTCTTTTTTCTAGGTCATTAAGAACATTTAGTTTATTTTTTTTAATTGATGTAGCATTGCACGATAACATTTCATGAGTTTCAAATGTGCATCACTGAGAATTAGTATGCCCGTAGACTCTTCTGTGTTCACTGTGAAAAATCCAAATCTATCTATGTTTGTTTTATGAAAGCAATACCAACCATGTGTCGTAACATAGATGGTCCTTTCAGCTAGTTCCTAAATGTGTTTCTTCCCTCAGTTGTTTCGCCATCCCCAGCTCCTCATAATGAAAACAAAGGCACCCCCTTGCTTCACTTTAACATCTTTCATTGAAGTGCCCACTTCTGGATGAAGGATAGGATTATCGCCATACCCCACTCTTGCTGCCAAGGCCACAGGCAGCCAGTGGACTCGGCCCCTGGTACCCAGCAGTTTCTGGTGGGGACTGTCTCACCAGCTTCGGGGCTGCACGGCGGGGTCAGCCTCTGCTCAGCAATTCTCCCCAGAGCTGGGCTGCGACTGCGTGAGAATGCCAGGCTGCTGACACAGCTGGTTTTTTCTTTTTTAATGTTAATATTGAGCCATGGAATTTGGGCATATTGTAGGACATTATAATAATCCCCTCTTTCCCAGGCAACACAATTTCTAACATCGTCAAAAAAAAAGTGCATACTGATTTTTGTCTAATAACGATGTATGAATAAGAAAGCAATAAGGCATTAAGAAAAGAAGAAATGACTAGATCTAACCCCAGCTGGACTGCCTGAGGGTGTTGGGAGCTGACAGGCGCGCCTGAGCAAGCAGTGCCCAGAGTCCTGGGTCTAGGGGATGTCGGCGCATGGGTTGTGGGGTTCAGGCTCAGGTGAGAAGCAGCTTTCAGGGACTCACCAACACTGAGGTGTGGTGTAGTGAGACGCCCAGCACGCGCCAGTGGTCCAGCCCAGCGCGATGGCCAAGGCAGGCCCAGGGATGTGCCCTGTCCTCGCGCACAGGTCCTGGTGTTTGGGTTTGCGCTTGTTCATTTATTTATTACAGAACTTGACCTTTCTCACTCATTAACACCTAATGGCACTTCCAGTGGGGAGTGCGCACACATCATTGGAGAAGGTAATTGTAAAGGTAACACTTCAAGCTCTAAAGATAGATTCTCAAAAAATGCAAATGCACGATTTTCAAAAAAAAAAATTAATTCCCTCCCTGTCTGCGCCTGGCCACCTGCTTCGCGCCTCCCAGCCCTGGCACATGGCAGTGCGCGCGCGAGCACGCGGGAGGCCAGTGAGGCTGGATTTTTCTCCTGGATTTTTTGTCCTTTTTGTTCAGATGACTATCTTTTTTTTTTTTTTTTTTTAAACTCAGCATTTCTCTGCAAACGTAAGGTTTACTTTCACACTTTTGACTGCCAGAGGAAGAGGAGAGAGCGTGCTCTCCCGACAGTGAGCTCCAGACACGCAATCTCAAAGACGCGACCATTCATAACGATTAATTTGCTTCGCGCTGAAGAAGCCTCGCCCTTCAGCAAGGCAGGAGGAAAAGAATAATTATCATCTGCTTTTGAAATGTGCTTGTTGGCTGGATAGCACTTCGCTGCTCGTGTTGGCAGCTTGTTTTATCCAAGTGTTCTCTAGCTTCTGTTTTCCAGGGCTACAGCCAGGTAATGGGATTGACGATGCAAAGGTTCACAGGCTTGGGGGGAAAATCAGCTTCAAAGAGCCACTTTGCTGGTGTTGCTTTATTTACTTATTTTTGGTAGGATGCCTTGTGCATGAAAGGGAAATATACCATTTATCTAAAAGTGAGCTTCCTAAAGCTATTTCAGACTTTGTTTTTATGTAGAATTTTATCAAAATAAATTGAGTCTTCCCAGGACTAAATGATCATTTGATTTTCATTTTTCAAAAACTCACTTAGAAAAATCTATCTAAATGACTCATTTAAAAAAAACACATTTATTTATTTATGCATACAAGAGCTGGGGTGCAGGCCAGACATATTGGGGGTGAGAGGACTCACCAGAGACAGAGTGGGGAGCAGAACAGGCAAACTGACTATAATACACTGTGAGGGGAGCAGCGGGGAGACAGGAGAGGTCTGCTGCACCATGTGGGTCAGCTCCCTGGCTGGGGATTGAACTCATGCTGCAGTGCCTGCAGATAGATTCATAGGTTGCTTCTTAACCCCTTGTGCCATCAGAGAGGCCCTAAATGGCTCATTCTTTATGCAGATGGAATTGTTTGAATAAACTGTCCAAAAAATACTTGTTCTGGGTGATAAAACAATGTGGGGTCCTTTTAATGTTTTAGTGTGAAAAGATGCTGTTCTCATAAGAAGTCGTAATGATGCCAAAGGTAGGACTTTTTTGCCTTTCTTTAAGGCTCAGCACATGTTGGTTGGGATCTGTCATTCACTGGGCCTGGGAGTGAAATAATTACTTTTCAGCATTTCAATACAGGGAAATGTTCCAGATTATGTTCCAGATGATACGTGGCTCCCCGTGTTTCTCTCGCTACCCTAGCAAACACTGCAGACCAGGTGGCTTAAGTAATAGAGAAGTGTTGTCTCCAGAAGGCCAAGCTCAAAGTGTCACTGGATGGCTTGTTTCTGTGGACTGTGAGGAAAAAACATTCTATGCCCCTCCTAGCTTCCAACCCCAGGTGCCCCCAGGCTTGTGATGAGATTCTCCCTGCATCTTAGTATCATTCCCCCTTATGTCCATGTTTGTTTTGTGCCCAAATTTCCACTTTAATAAGGATGTCAGACATATTGGATTTGGGCCTGCTGAAATGTCCTCATTTTGTTTATTTAGTTATTTTGAAGATTTATTTATTTAAGCATACAAGACCTGGGGTACAGGCCAGAGGTGCGGAGGTGAGAGGATTTACCAGAGATAGGGTGGGGAGAAGAACAGGCAGACTGACTGAAATCCACTGCTGAGGGGAGCAGCGAGTGAGTCAGGAGAGGTCTGCTGCACCATGTGGGTAGCTCCCTGGCCAGGGATTGAATTCATGCTTTAGTGGCTGTGGATAGCTTCCCAGTGCTGTGTTTAACCCCTTGTGCCACCACGGAGGCCCAGAAATGTCCTCACTTTAATGTGATCACCTTTCTGAAGACCTTATTTCTTGATTATATTATATTGTGAGGTCCTGAATCTTAGGACTTTAACATATCCTTTTAAGGACACATAATTCAACCCACAAAAACATCTTTCTTTGAATGTTGTTAGAAATAGATACTTAGGTTTTAATCGCTCAGAATCAGCATGTCCTTATTTTCATCTTATCTTGTTTCTCTGAATTTTCCTGTAATTATTTAACCTTGATATGGAGGCTGGGAATCATCTTTATTAATTAGAAAATATTTCCATTTCTTTGATTCTCTTCATCTTTCTTGTAGGAACAGGAAAAGAGTATATGTGTCTCCTCCACTGAACATGTTCACACTGAGTGTCCTCCGTGTATAGAAACTGAAAGGGCCTTATCTGTTCCCACTATGGACTATTAGTAAATTGCATGCAATTTGGTTGTTAAACTTCATCTACACAGAAAATAATCTTCATCTCACCTAAGATATGTTAAGTGAAAATAGTTACATAAATATTACAAATGGTGCTCTACCAATTATTTAATCCTGACAGATGATATTATCATAGACTGAGGATGATTTTTAAGGGCCCTTTACAGCTGTAACCTTTCTATCTCAGAGCAGAAAGAAAACATTATTTATGCAATCAGCCAACAGATTCTCACAGCATACCTGCTCATTTTCATTCCATGACCCTGAAGCAGAGGATATCACAGTCAACAAGTTAGAGGCGAGGTCACATTCCTCATGGGTCTTATATGCTGGGAGAGCTCCCACCATAAATGCTGTGATGCTTGTCTCTCTGTCTGTGCACCCATCCATCCATCCATCCATCCAACCAGCCACCCAGCCACCCAGCTATCTGGTCAAATCAAACAACTATGGAAGATATTTTTATAAGAAAAAATTCAATAAAGCATGCAAATGGCCAGGTCTGACTAGTTCTAACACAGAGTGGTGCTGCCTTCGTCACACTGGGCCCATGGTGGCTTTACAAATCCTCTCTCCTCCATCTTAACTGACCAGTAAGTGTGCTGAAAGATGCAAGTGACTAGAGAAACCTTTCCCTGTAAACCTAAGCACTTGGGACTGAGCCCTTGTGCACAGCATCCTGCTCATCACGATGGGGAAGTTCCTGTCACATGACCCACCTCGCCTCATGCACATAATTTGAGCCTGAAACTTGGTTTATTTTCATAACTCTGATGAATGGTAACTGTTTGGATTCAAGCTGTAGAGATGGATATCCGTTGAGAAACCGAAAGAAAACTATATATGGAAGAAGTTCTTAGACATGAACAGATCCTGGTAATTTCTGCTTTTATGAAATTTTAAGTTCCTTGTTTCCAATATTATCAGAGACTGGACAAGACAATTCTTTTCCTAAGAAGGTTTGAATTGGCCGTATTTCTAGCTATTGTTCCTCATTAAAGTAGAAGCTATTTAATGAATCTTACACTTCAGGGGACCCAGAGTTATAACTTTTCATGGATTTCCTAAGATTTGGGAAAGTTCTTAGGACAGAGATGGTGCTAGTCGACACCCCCAGGATGAGAAACTTTGTAATTATGCAGGATGTGAGAGGCTCCTCGGCTACAGTGCCTGTAGGTCACTTGTTAACAGACTGACAAGGTATGATTCAGATTTTCAGAAAGACCTGGAATTACCACACACCGCAGTGAGCAGCTTGTGTTGTTATTGATGAGCCGATTCCAAAACTGGACCCCAGCAAAGTGCCAAAACCAACTCTACATTAGGCTGATTTCCTCCTCTGTTATTTCTGCTGAACATGTGATTCCTGCTTCTCTTCCAGGCATGCTATTGAATATTTTGAGGATGGTTTGCTATGAGATTTTGAAATTGGAAAAATCATTCATTTCCTATTCTATAGTCATAATTCTATGGGTAGTCATTTTAAGGACATATTTTAAGTAAATGGTTTCTGTGAGCCATTTCTGAATGATGTAAAGCAACGAGAGATAACCAGCATGCATTGCTGGTTGAAAGTCTGAGGTTTGGGGCCTCCCCTGGTGGCGCAGCGGTTGAGCTCCACGCTGTGAAGCTGTCCGCAGCCTCTGCAGCACCAGTTCGATCCCAGCCTGCCGGCGAGGGTCCCACATGGCTCGCAGACCTCTCCTGTCGCTCCTGCTGCTCCCCTCAGCAGTGTATTTCATCAAGACTGATGAAAATCTGGTCTGTACCCCTGTTCTTGTATAAATAAATAAATCTTAAAAAAGAGTCTGAGGTTTGGAGTCAGGGCACCTGGCTTTGAAAACTGGCTCCTCCCCTTTAAAAGCTGTGTGGCCCTAGAGAAATTGCATAACCTCTCTGTGCTTCAGCTGCTTCCTTTGTAAAATATTTATGAGTAATGTAATAACAGATCTCATGCCATAAACAAGGTAAACATGCTAATTCCTGAGTATACCTGGTAATACAAAAACCTAGTATCATTATTGCTGTTATACTTAAGCCAACATGATCACAGTTTTACATCATACGGTCTCAGCCCCAATTGGCTTGGGTGTCCAACTATCATGGGGGATGCATGGACACATTCAAAATGTCCATGTGAATAAGTGGTGTGGACCAATAGTCCGTGCCCCTCCAAAATTCCTGTGTAGAAAGCTTAACCGCAGGTGATGGAATTAGGGTAATTAGGTCCCAAAGGCAAGCCCTCGTGAATGGCATGAAGGTCCTTATGAAAGAGTTTCCAGAAAGTTCCCTTACCCCACAGACCATGGGGAGATGTAGACCAGGAAAATAGGGGTTCTTTGTTGCTGGTTTCATGAGTGACCTCTGGTCCTGGACCCAGCAGTTGGTCTCCTGGTTCCTCTCAGACAAGCCTTCCAGGAGTCTCCAAAGATTCTCTAGTCCGGAGTTCTCTCACACACTTCCTTGCAACATTAAGTGATAGGTACCACTTTCTGGGGGCCAGCCTCAACCCCCAGCTTACTTCTGTTGTGGCTCCTCCCCTCTCAGGGGGCCTTACCCAGAATCCATGCCAGTCCAGTCCTTTGGGGGAAACAGGATGCATTCTTTATCCTGACAAATTCTAGGAGTCCATTCCAACACAGCCATACGTCCTCTGTTTCCTCCAACAAAGCAATTATTCAGCTGGCTTTCTCTGTTTTTGGCTGCTTTTGGAGAAATTAAGCCCTTCTCCAGCTACCTTGATCTGTCCAAGTTGCCATATTAAATGGGTTCCTCTCAACAGAGACTGGGACTCGGAGAAAAGAATGGCAGAAACATCGCATCCAAACAGCCTCCTCTTCCAGCATCACGGCCCCCTGTGTTCCGTGTGTATCAGACCGAGGTGTGTGGACACTGGAAATGGCCACTGCTGTTTCTTCAGTTAGTCCTGCATTTTGGTCATCACTACCCTTTATTTTGCAGGCTTCATTACTAAGATCGTGCTTTTATGGAAATATTGTTTGAAAGAATTTTATAATTCGTTTTTGTTTTGTTGTTGATATTAGTCAAGGGTGCATTTTCCCCTTAAGTATAAGCCATATTCTCCTGAACCTTGTGCTTCATGCAGGCTGAAGCCCCTGGAATTCAATATTTATTGAAGAACAGCTCAGTGTTTAGCCAAATAATGCTTTGCATATGAATTAAAAGAAGGAATATTATGACATAATTATAACATGTACTATCCTAAAATTTATATGATTTATATTTATTACATCATGCATAAATAATTACACAATATTTTTAATAAAAATATCTTCTTCCTACACCTATTATCTATTCTATCAAGCAAATTTCATGTTTAGAATATATTTAAGATGAAAATTATTTGATGCAGATATTAAAAAATATCAAAGCACTCCTCTATTTTCCTCTTCCAAGGGCAGTTCTAATTTTGTCATCTGGAGGTTGTTTTGTCATGCTTTTTCTCCCAACACTTCCTTCCATTCATTTACTTTATCCTACTACAAGATTAACAGTCAATATTGTTTGGTATCCTATATCTTGAGGCAAGTTTCTTTGCACTCTCATTTTTGTAGTACATACAGTTTCCTCTGTGGAATTCTCTGTCACTCTTCTTCAAGATTTAGAATTTGATGGGATGAAATGTTCTTATTTCTAAATATTACATTCCTTGAAACTACCCACTACTCCCTCTATTTTCAAACTACATTATTGAATCCCAAACCAAATCCTAGTCTTATATTTCACTAGACACCACTGTGAAAGTTATGTAACTATGGGGAGGGAGGGATTTAGCTCTTTTGATTTTGGCCTTTTGCTCAATTTCCCATTGCAAGCACCTTCTATTATTTCTAAACCCTTCTTTGAATGTCACCCCAAATCTCATCAAGCACACACAGATGTATCCTAACCAGTCAGTGGCCATTTGACTTTTAAGAGAGGAGTTAAGTTGGGGGGTTTCAGTCAACTCACTGCTATTTCCAAAATGTAGTTTTGATTTTCTTTTCTTCATATACTGTACTTCCAGAAGTGATTTTAGATGTACCATAAAATTCCTTGACACCTGATCTCTCTAGGGAAAAGTAAAAGTCTAAATGATTTTGGTCGCTGAAATTAAGTCCAAATGTGTAGTTCATTATCTAACACTGTCTGAGGTCTGTCCCTGCACCACCTCACTCTCTGGATCTGTTTCAATCCAAAATCAACAAGCCAATAAACACTTGCTAAAGTCATCCATTTAACTCTATTACCTAACCTTCAGAAATGGCCCCACATCCTTCTCTTCTTATTTAATTCTTATAGTAACAGCATCATTTAAATTCTATTGCCTGTCCTGACCACTCAAGCCAATTCTGAATGGCTTCAGAATTCCTTCAGCTTTTCAAAACCTTACCATTTATTTTTCATCCATTATAATTGATGTTATATACTGTACTGTTGTTCATCATTTCATGTACTATTCAGCATCTCACAGTAACTTCCAGGTCTCACTGTGGAGTGACATGACATTTTTTTTAAAAGATTTATTTCATTTATTTATGTCCATAAGAACTGGGGTACAGGCCAGAGAGGTGGGGGTGAGAGGATTCACCAGAGACAGAGTGGGGAGCAGAACAGGTGGAGCCACTGAAATACACTCCCCTTTTCCAATACATTTTAATCCTGTATCTATATTATTTCTAAACCCTTCTTTGAATGTCACCCCAAATCTCATCAAGCACACACAGATGTATCCAAACCAGTCAGGGGCCATTTGACTTTTAAGAGAGGAGTTAAGTTGTGGGGTTTCAGTCAGAGTAGCGGGGAGACAGGAGAGGTCTGCTGCACCATGTGGGTAAGCTCCCTGGCTGGGGATCAAAATCGTGCTGCAATGGCTGATGAGAGCTTCATGG